>NC_054534.1:40272225-40572225 GCF_017654505.1 Polyodon spathula
CATCTTACCTAGTACAAAAACATGGTCCAAATTAATTGTTACTTACATTATTAATAGCTTCACCATTGTTTTAGTTTTAATCTGAGGGTCATGCACTTTGTAAAATTGTTCTTGTGCTTAGCAACCTCAGCTTTCATTTACAGTTGCACCTGCATAATGAACAATGAAAGCCAAGTTAAGGAGAACAGTACTGTTTGTCATGGTAAACTGTGTTTCAAAAATGTAATAGGTTTTGTTGTATTTTTATAATTTTAACAAGACATTATTATGCACCCTAATATGATAAATTAAGCTTTCGATTTGTATACCTTCCACTCTGGTGATCTGCCATAAGCCACCCATATCATACTTACCTGACTGAGCCAGGAGAAAAACCTTTGCAGTACAAGGATGACAGACTACCTAAAAGGAAAGAGTGCAAAAACGAATGTGCATTGCCAGTGGTTTTCAATCAAAATACATTGTGAATCACCTGCACACCAGGTGAAAAAATCTCCCACAGCAAATTAAATAAAATGGACTCATTCAACATTTCAATTTGGTAAAAGTTTTCAGACCATGTCTTTGCATTTAAGGTGGGCTGAATAAATGCAAATATTGACTAGCAGTTGACATTACTGTTTCAACTTCTTGTACAGGTCCTGCTACAAGTGATTTTTTTCAGCAGCATCATTTCAAGGCTCTACTATATTGGATTCATGCAATGGCTAATACTGAAGGTACAGTGCTACTCACTGTAACACTGCTTATAATTGACAGAGCAGAAGTCTTGTGATACTTTTAATGATTGCACACAAACAGCTAGATGGCTAAAATAAAAACAAAATAAAAATAAAACAACATATATACATTTCGTATACTGCTTTCTGAGAACAACAACAACTTAACTGAATGTAACAGGAGGGACCTTAGGAAAGGGGAACGTTAATTGATCAGGCTTCTCTCTCTTTCTCCTGTAGATGGCTCTTCAAGTCCATATTTCTATATTTAAACAGCAGAATTTGAGCTGTGTTTTGATCTGTGTTCTCTTTTGTGGAATATTGTAGCTATCATTTGTGGTACAATCATTATGTATAATAAATAATCCTGCTCGGAAGAGGGTAAAACATATTTTCAATCTCCTTGCTTTCATTTACTTGAAAGGGGCATTGCGTGGGGAACATAAAATTGGTTTATTCATTAAATTCACTTAGAGGATCTATTCCTCTTTAAACTTCGGATGGTGTAGTCAAGATTATACATACTTTAGGTATTTTAGGTGACAGCCACTACATAACAATTATAGTTTAAAGATATGAACATATAAAGTTTCAATATCAATACATATTTTCCTGGCCCTATTTTCCTCTCTGCTGTAATAAGGCAAGACATTTGCAAATGCAAACACAAAATGTGTTTTTTCTTTTGTTTATTTCTATTATATTCTTATTTTTTCTAAACAGTTGTGACACATCCTATTCCACAACTTCACGGTGAAAAACATTTTCTAGAAATTTGTAGAAAATTAATTGAAAATAAAAACTGAAATAACTTGGTTGGATAAGTGTCCACCCCCTTGTAATAACAATCCTAAATTAGCTCTGGTGTAACCAATCGCCTTCAAAATCACACATCAATTTTAGTGGCCTCCACCTGTGTTAAATTGTAGTGATTCACATGATTTCAGGATAAACTCAGCAGTTCCTGTAGGTTCACTCTGCTGGGTAGTGCATTTCAAAGCAAAGACTCAACCATGAGCACCAAGGTGCTTTCAAAAGAACTCTGGGACAAAGTTGTTGAAAGGCATAGATCAGGGGGTGTGTATAAAAAAATATCAAAGGTCTTGAATATCACTTGGAGCACAGTCAAGATGATTATTAAGAAGTGGAAGGTTTATGGCACCACCAAGACCCTGCCTAGATCAGGCCATCCTTCCAAACTGGATGACCGAGCAAGTTGTAGATTGATCAGAGAGGCTACCAAGAGGCCAATGGCAACTTTGCAAGAGCTACAGACTTTTATGGCCAAGACTGGTCAAAGTATGCATGTGACCACAATATCCCAAGCACTACAGAAATCTGGCCTGTATGGTAGGATGGCAAGAAGGAAACCATTATTCAAGAAAGCCCACCTTGGATCCCATTTGAAGTATGAAAAAAAACACTCAGGAGATTCTGTAGCCATGTGGCAAAAAGTTTTTTTGCCATGCAAAGCCAAGGGGGTGCTACAACACTTCCAGCACCCCTAGTTCCAGTGCCATTGATCCCTACTGTGAAGCATGGTGGTGGCAGCATCGTGTTATGGGGATGTTTCTCATCGGCAAGGACTAGGGCACTTGTCAGGATAGAAGGGAAAACGAATGGAGCAGAGTACAGAGAAGTCCTTGAGGAAAACCTGCTGCCCTCTGCAAGAAAGCTGAAACTGGGACGGAAGTTCACCTTTCAGCATAACAACGACCCAAAGCACACAGCCAAAGCTACACTAGAATGGCTAAGGAACAAAAAGGTAAATGTCCTTGAGTGGCCCAGTACAGTATCTACATATAGCATTTCTAATGAAGGACACTTGACAGGGCAGTGGGTGGGGCCGGGGGCTGTGTGTGTGTGTGTGTGTGTGTGTGTGTGTGGCTCTTACTCTGATTATGATTGGATGATTGGATTAATCATGTTGTGTCAATCATGGCAGACCTTTCATGTTTAAATAAATAAATAAATAAATAAACTTGCAATGTTTTTCTAAAATTGCCCAAAAATAGACAACCCATCTACCATCATTTTCTCCTGCAAAATGTAATTAAAAACAGCCCAATTTTGCAGAAAAACTGCCCAGTTGGCAACACTGCAGCTGACATCCGACAGGTCAGACTGAACATTAGTTTAGGGCATAGTAATTAATTAACTTTGTTTCTGTGTATTGTAAATATTACACATGACTAATTGCAAACCACGTAATAGTTTATTTTAAAATGAGGCATTTTAATAATCTCTGTTGTAATATTTGAACAGACATTTAACACTGGCGGCGTATACATGCACAAGTCATGACAGTTTCCTCACGACCTGTTTGTACTTTTCAGGAAATGCGCTGCTGTGCCCTTCTGATTTAGGAAAGAAATCGTCCATACCAGTGAAGATTACTCAATTCATAGTGATTTAGAGGAGGAAACATTTACTGTAAATGTCCGTCTCTGCTCAGTTGGAAATGAACGACTCTTGATATCATGAGGAGAGCTTCATATGTTGCCATGAAGATCAAAACATTTAACAAGAGAAATTAATTAAACCTGGATTTTGTGCTGAGTGACACACACACAAGAGAAGTATGTTACATTCATTTTAGATTAAAAACTATTTTTGTTTTTACAGTTTTGTATGTACATAAACCTGTTTACACACTTGTTTCTTTTGAAATGTTTATTATAGTTTTACATTTTTTGAAGTGGTGCTTTATATGTGGTAAGTTAGAAAATAAACCCTTTTATGTTTAATTGTTCATTTAAATATGGCGTTTTGGCTGTGCAGATGTTTAATATGCTGTGTGTAGTAATGTGAAGGTGTATGTATATAATGCAGTTCAAGTTATGCCACTAGAGGTCAGTAGCACCCTACATACTTACCCTCTACCTAGGATACCGTGGGGTCGAGGAAGTCCTTAGAAAACACTACTTTGTAGGTTTCAACAGAGATTGTTCTAATAAAGACACTGTAATTAAAGTTATACTCTTGCATCTTGGATCTCAGGTTATTACATATGGCGACGAGGAAATCGGACAACTTGTCTTAGGTCGTTGAAAACGGAGACATCGAAGGAGAAAAGACAAGTGTAGCTGCAAAGCTTCGGCCGAACCTACAAACGTTAGCGAGAGTGCTCACAGACAACGGAACATGGCTGCCACGGTAGGAACAACCGCGCCGTTTGATAGTCAACTACAGACATGGGAGGAATATTGCGAAGTGCTGTCGCATTTTTTTGAAGCAAATGAGATTGACAACGGCAATAAAAAGAGGGCGATTCTCTTAAGTTCGGTAGGAAGCCAAGCATATAGTCTGATGAGAAATTTGTTAAGCCCAGATAAGCCAGGGGACAAATCGTTTGACGATTTAGTTGAACTGTTGAAAACGCACTACAACCCAAAGCCCAGCGAAATAGTTCAACGCTTTAAATTTAACTCGAGAAACAAACAGGCAAATGAGAGTGTGACTGAATATGTGGCAGTGCAACAACTACAACATTGTAACTATGGAGACAGGCTAAAGGAAATGTTACGGGACAGGCTAGTCTGTGGTATAGACGATGATCGTATTCAGCGCAGGCTGTTAGCAGAAACCAAGTTAACATTTGAAAAAGCACTGAAACTTGCTCAGGCATTGGAGACAGCGAACAAAGACGTTCAGGATTTACAATGGCAAAGCAAAGGAAGCAACGGTGCTAACTGGAAACATGCTAGCCAGGCTATAGTGCAAAAGCTAAAAACGTGGAGGGATCCACGAACTGGCGGAACTATGAGGGCATGTTATAGATGCGGTGGTGAGCACATGGCGAATGACTGTCGTTTTCTTAAGGAAATGTGCCACAGATGCGGAAAAAAGGGGCACATCAGGAAGGCGTGCAGGGCGAACTCACCTGTGGAGAAAACCAAACCTAGAGGGGGAGGAAAACAAAAGCAGGGAAAAGTGAAAAAAAAAAACATGGGGCTCATCACATTAGCGAAAATCCTGAAACAGATGCAAGTGATGGTGAAGACGTGTTCATTATGAATAACGTAACAGAGACAAGCATTCCCAAGGTAGCGCCTATCACATTACAGTTAAAAGTGAAAAAGTCGGATGTGCAATTTGAGGTTGACGTGGGGTCCAGTGTTAAAATTATGAATGAAACAGAGTACTCCAAACTAAGGAATGGGACAAAAGTACATGAGCTAAAGACATGTTCCCTGCATCTCAGAACCTATACAGGCGAAAGAGTGAAAACATTGGGTACTGCAAACTTAACTGTACAGTACAGAGAGAAAGTTAAACAGCTGCCAGTAGTAGTAGTGTCTGGCAAAGGACCAAACCTACTGGGCCGCGGTTGGATTAAGGAGTTGGAATTAAACTGGGGCACTGTAAACCAGATAGCTAGAGACAAAACAACACTCCAGAATGTGTTCAAGAAACATAAGAATGTATTCAAAGAGGAATTGGGGACATTGTGAGGCCCACCGGCTAAAATATATGTTGACAAAGAGGCAACACCAAGGTTCTTTAAGCCAAGACCTGTGCCTTATGCTATGAAACCGAAGGTGGAGGCTGAGCTGGACCGGCTCTTGAGAGACAAAATAATTGAACCAGTGAAATTCTCTGAGTGGGCAGCTCCCATAGTCCCAGTGCTAAAGCCTGATAACTCTGTGAGGATTTGCGGAGATTACAAACTTACTGTAAATCGGGTGTCCAAACTGGAACAGTATCCCATTCCCAGAATTGAAGATCTTTTTGCAAAGCTCTCAGGAGGGGCAAAATTCAGCAAATTGAACATGAGTCATGCCTATCAACAGGTAATATTGGATAAGGAATCAAAAAAGTACGTCACTATAAACACACACAAAGGGTTATTTACTGTAAACCGTCTTCCATTCAGGGTTTCATCCAGTCCAGCTATCTTTCAGAGAATTATGGAGGGTTTGCTGCAGGGAATTCCCCATGTAGCCATTTACCTGGACGACATCATGGTGACGGGCAAGAATGATCAGGAGCACCTGCAGATGCTAAGCGAGGTACTTCAGAGAGTGGAGGAGGCAGGCCTACGGCTAAAGAGAAGTAAGTGTACCTTTCTGGGAAGTGAGGCTGAGTTTCTGGGTCACAAAGTGGATGCCACAGGACTACACCCACTTAAGAACAAGGTACAAGAGGTACAAGCTATCCAAAATGCACCTGCACCTACCAACATAACAGAGCTTAAGGCTTATTTAGGACTATTGAACTATTATAACAGGTTTTTACCTAACCTGTCAACACTGTTGGCTCCACTGCACAAATTGTTGAGAAAAGACACAAAATGGCAATGGAAAAAAGAGCAGGAGGCTGCTTTTGAGAAATCTAAAAAGCTCATGCAATCCACAGATATACTTGTGCATTACGACAGTGAGAAAGAGCTGATTCTGTCCTGTGACGCCTCCCCCTACGGGATAGGCGCAGTACTTTCACACCTCATGCCGGATGGGTGGGAGAGACCCATAGGTTTTATGTCAAGAACACTCACATCAGCTGAACGAAACTACTCTCAGCTTGATAAAGAGGGACTGGCTGTGATTTTCGGTGTGCAACGGTTTCACAAGTATCTCTATGGTAGAAAGTTCACCATATGCACAGATCATAAACCGCTTCTTTCACTCTTCAACGAAATGAAGGCTGTGTCACAGATGGTGTCACCGAGGATCCAGAGGTGGGCTGTGACACTGCGGGCGTATGAGTACGTGATAGTCTACAAGGCGGGTAAGGACCACGGCAATGCAGACGCCTTGAGTCGTGTGCCACTGCCGGACACTTCCCAATCCACAGGTCTGGAAGACAGGGTGCTGATGATGGAAGACATAGCGATGGTGACCGCAGAGGAGGTGAGAATGTGGACAGGTAAAGATTCCATACTGTCTAGGGTGAGAGAGTACGTTTTAAGGGGGTGGCCACAGCAGGGGGAAGGAACAGATTTTACACCTTATTCTGCTAGGAAGACAGAATTGAGTGTGCAAGATGGTTGTGTCTTGTGGGGGGCACATGTCATCATCCCACAGCGAGGACGACAGGCTGTGTTGGAACAGCTGCATTAGTGCCATCCAGGGGTTTCGCGCATGAAGGCTCTGGCCAGAAGTTATTTCTGGTGGCCCAAACTAGATGAGGAAATAGAGACATGGTGTGGCAAAGTGGTTTGTAGTGCTCCGGTGTATAGGTGAGTTGAGGTGCTCCAACAAAGGACAAACACAAAGTCTACTGGTCAGGTTTCTTTTAATGCCCTTTTTAAACCGGGTTTCAAATAATAAAGCTGGCTCTACCCAGCAATGGGTATTGCCAGTGAAAACTGGACCCAAAATAATAAAGCTGGTTCTATCCAGCAATGGGTATTACCAGCTACAAAACAAAGGGGTTGCAGTCCCGAAATAATAAACACAAAAACACGTCTCCAAACTGGGTGCTCTGGTGCAGGTGGGGTGCTCTGAGTGCTGGTGCTCTGAGTGCTGGTGCTCGTGTACGTTCAGGTCCGGGCTTCTTGCTGCAGCTCCAGCTTCGTATCAGCCGTCTGGCAAAACAAACACAATACTCCTCAATGAACCCACACTTCATTCAAGATTCCGTCCTTGTCTCCTCCCATTAACCACAACAAAGGAGCCGATTACGGCGTCACGTCCCCCTAAAGTACCCTAAGCCCCGCCCCGTCCGATAGCTAGTTCAATCACGTCTCCTCCAATTCATGACTGAAACTTCGTTCACCGTACTAGGGCGATGATTCCAGGTACCGTAACGCCGCCCTCTTCCTGAATGGCCGGCTCCCGACTGTCCCCAGGATGAATTGCCCAACCATTCAGTAGGAAGCCCGCAGCTCCTGTTGTACAGTGCCCTCACTGGTCGAGAGGGAGATTTGTGATTCGGATTCATTCGCTCTCCGTCACACACGGGTAAAGGCATGTAGCAAGTGTCAGGAACACCGGAAAGCACCAGCCACAGCCCCGCTACATCCCTGGGAGTGGCCAGACAGACCCTGGAAGCGATTACTCATAGATTATGCAGGACCATTTATGGGGCAGATGTTTTTGATACTCAGAGATGCTCATTCCAAATGGATGGATGTTTACCCGGTAACTTCAGCAACATCAGCTGTTACAATTGACTGTTTGCGAAAAAGTTTTAGCAATCAGGGATTACCAGAAATGGTAGTTTCTGATAACGCCACCTGTTTTGTCAGCTCAGAGTTCAAGGAATTCATGAACAAAAATGGTATTGTCCATGTTACATCAGCCCCGTTTCATGCGTCTTCTAACGGTCTCGCAGAACGAGCCGTTCAAATATTCAAGACGATGATGAAGAAAGCGGGAGAAGGAAGTATGTCAACTAAAGTGTCAAGGGTGCTATTCAGCTATAGGTTAACACCTCAAACTACCACAGGACTCTCCCCAGCAGAGATGTTACTAGGGAAGAAACTTCGGTCTACGTTTGATTTAGTGCATCCCGATTTAAAGAGAAAAGTGGAATTTAAGCAGAATAAACAAAAGGAACACCACGACAAGCACACAAAGGGGAGGAGTTTTGGAGACGGAGACTCTGTGATGACAAGAAACTTCAGTTACAGTCCCAAGTGGATACCAAGAGTCATTGTAACAGTGACTGGTCCTGTATCTTTCAAGGTAATGCTGGGAGATGGCAGAATAGTATGCAGACACATAGATCAGATCCTGTCTAGACAACAGGACAACACCACTGGGTCAGAGGATATTGTGCAGGACACACCTGCAGAGGTTCTACAACCACCAGCTAGAGTAACCATGTCAGATGAACTTGTTCCAAACAATGCGGACACTGTCTCAGAGCAGCTTGCTTTGAAACCAGAGGAACAAACTGGGAGTTCCCCAGAGGTGGGCAGGGACAATCAAAGCATGGCACAAGCTGTGCATCGTTCCCAAAGAACTGTCAAAAAGCCTGGTTACCTGAAGGACTTTGACTTGTAAATAAATAAATTTAAAAAAGTTTGAACTTAAATGTTTATGTACAGTTAAGGATGGACTATTGTGTGCAGTTGTTATTACAGCAATAGTTCAGATACATCTAGTGTATTAGTGTTACATTTTGTTTATAACTGTGTTTAAACTGTTTCCAAATTTTAGAGAAGCTAGGGGGGGAGAATGTAGAATGTAGTAAGTGAAAGGTATTATGTATTATGAAGGCAGTTCAAGTACATAGTCGGTCAGCCAGCACCCATACGATATTACCTCTCTGACCTGGTTTTACCGTGGTGGCGAGGAAGTCCTTAGCAAAACAATACTGTGTAGGTTGTCTCTAACAAAGATGTCTATATTTCTGGTGACATTTAGACTCTCAAAAGCGGGATCCGGGTTATTCACTGTGCTTGAATCTAACTTTTGAGTTGTATTACGATAGTGTGTCTGTTGAATCACGAATGCCGTTGGTTCAGTATGAGTATAACGCGGCGGGGTTTCGTGGTTAAGCAGGGCCATTGTACATTGTGTGGTCTCTCCCCTCACCCGTTACTCCTCCTACTTTACTTTTGGACCAACCCCGAACACAGTAGTACGTCCCCTTTAGTATGTAATGTCCCGCCTCTGTAGTCAGTGAGAACACCAATCCCCAACCGACACGTGTCCTTATCCTGCCAAAATGACGTCCAGTGGCTGGAATTTAAATACTCGTACTTCCGCCCCTCACCAAGGTGCCGCCCTCAAAACCGTAGACTTTTGCCATGGTCACGAGATCTTGTAAGGGAAGTCACAGCCAATTTTTTACAGAAAATTGATCAATGATTCTTCCAGAGCTAGCATCCAATGATTTTGCCATATAACTATAATACTTTTTTTGTTTTTTTTCCACAGCATCGCCATGCTCTGGACAGAATCGTCTGCAAAGTCATATAGCCAGTCTATTACACTGAGCTCACTATCGCGAGATGACTGGTAGATGCTTCTTGACAGCCTGTAATGTACAAGGTAAGGCAGCATTTAGTACGCCATTGAAAACAATCTTTCTTGTTGAAAACCTTTGTTTAATGCATTTTGTTATGCACTGTAGGAACCAGTGAAATTTACTGAATACTAACTATAATGTACTGCTGTTTGTTTGAATTCAGCGAAAAACATCTGTCATTTATATTCAAACCAAAACTAGACAAAAGCAAACTAAACAAGTACTGAATAGTTAAATATCTATTTTGCCTCAATCTACGGCTAAGAAAAACCAGTTAAAACATTCGTGTTTTTTTTGTTTTTGTGATGAAGACCTGCCAATTAACCAGTTATACCTCAAAACCATGGTGTCCGTTACATTACATTGGTTGACAACCAGAAACTACTAAGACAATCCACGAGTTTGTGTAGCAACACACAAAATGTTTGTCACAGTTCGTATATCTGTGCCCTTACAAATATTTTTTTAGATGCTGTGACATAGAGAAACGTAGAACCTAGAGCCAAATAATGGTCTAGAGGTCAGTAGCGCCCTACATACTTACCCTCTACCTAGGATACCGTGGGGTCGAGGAAGTCCTTAGAAAACACTACTGTGTAGGTTTCAACAGAGATTGTTCTAATAAAGACACTGTGATTAAAGGTATACTCTTGCATCTTGGATCTCGGGTTATTACACTGTGCTTGAATCTAACTTTTGAGTTGTATCCGATAGTTGGTCTTTCATTTTAATAATGATGATGTTTAAAATGTACCGTGATAAGGATTGCCGTCAGTGGTTCAGTATGAGTATAACCGCGGCGGTTCTAGTGTTAAAGCAGTCCATAAATGTACATTTTGTGTGTGTTTTGTACGGCCTTTCTGATGGAGATTACGTGAGATTAAGCCAGAAAAACTAGATCTTTTTATAGCTATTTTTATCATGAGAAAGCGATTGACCCTGCTCTTAAAATCGCGCTGCCCAAAGGACGTCCTTTTGGATAGGACCACTTTAAGCCATACACTCCACAGAGTTGGGCTTTACGGAAGAGTGGCCAGAAAAAAGTCATTGCTTAAAGAAAATAATAAGCAAACACGTTTTGTGTTCGCCAAAAGGCATGTGGGAGACTCCCCAAACATATGGAAGAAGGTACTCTGGTCAGATGAGACTAAAATTGAGCTTTTTGGCCATCAAGGAAATCCTTCATCTGGTCAGAATTGAAGGAATGATGGATGGCGCTAAATACAGGGAAATTCTTGATGGAAACCTGTTTCAGTCTTCCAGAGATTTGAGACTGGGATGGAAGTTCACCTTCCAGCAGGACAATGACCCTAAGCATACTGCTAAAGCAACACTCGAGTGGTTTAAGGGGAAACATTTAAATGTCTTGGAATGGCCTAGTCAAAGCCCAGACCTCAATCCAATTGAGAATCTGTGGTATGACTTAAAGATTGCTGTACACCAGCGGAACCCATCCAACTTGAAGGAGCTGGAGCAGTTTTGCCTTGAAGAATGGGCAAAAATCCCAGTGGCTAGATGTGCCAAGCTTATAGATACATATCCCAAGAGACTTGTAGCTGTAATTGCTGCAAAAGGTGGCTCTACAAAGTATTGACTTTGGGGGGTGAATACTTATGCACGCTCAAGTTTTCTGTTTTTTTGTCTTATTTCTTGTTTGTTTCACAATAAAAAATATTTTGCATCTTCAAAGTGGTAGGCATGTTGTGTAAATCAAATGATACAAACCCCCAAAAAATACTTTTTAATTCCAGGTTGTAAGGCAACAAAATAGGAAAAATGCCAAGGGGGGTCAATACTTTCACAAGCCACTGCATGTGTGACTGCCGGCTAGTTTAACAACGCACTAGCAGACAGACACACAACCACAAGGTTTTAAAAACAAAGACACGGCGTTCGCCAACATTTATACAAATACATAATAAACGCAAATACAGTGGGTCTCAAAAGTATTCATCCCCATTGTTCTTTTCCACATTTTATTGTGTTACAACATGGAATCAGAATAGATTTAATTAGGAGGTTTTGCCACTGATCAACACAAAAAAGTCCATAATATCAAAGTGAAAAATACAATCTACAAATTGTTCTAAATTACAAAGGTACCTAGCATCTGAGACTTTTGTAAAGGGGCGCTCGTTAGACCCCCAATTGGCCGAGACTTCACATTGCCTGGGACCTGAGATAAGAACAAGGCATAGAGGTTAGTATGGGACTCAAGCATGAGTAGCCACGTCCCGAACTGAGACAGAGTATAGAACGCCTTGAGTGAGGCAAGATAAGCGCAGGAGATGAGAAAGAACAGAGTGTGGCCGGGGGTCCGCTCTGACTCACACGGTGAGAACCCCCTGTAGGTCAAGGGTTAGCTGAAGCCATGCCCTGAGGTCGGGGAAGTGAGATCACTTGCTCCCCAAAGGATGGACCCCCGGCACTCCTCCAAATCACCCTTACCTTGAGACAAACAAAAGAGCACATGCCAGCGCATAACATAAACAAAAGACTAGAAGGACAAATGGGACAAACAGGAGAATGGTTAGTAAATTTAGTAGGATATGACTGTGTATACCTGCTGCTCAGTGGAGAGGAAAAACCCCCTTGAAGCTAATTAGGGGAAAACCTCTAGTGGCTCCGGCAGACAGGTAGCCCCCACTTCAGGCATACTAGCAATTTTGGAATGGGCTGCAACTATGTCAGAGGGAGATGAATGAACAAAAGAATCCACTGCAGAACAGGACCGTGCCCCATGGTCTTGCTCAGGCTCTGATTGATGCTGGCCTTTGCAGCGGAGGTGGCTGCACCGATATGGAAGGAATGGGGTAAATAGCTGAGGAGGGAGGCCTGTTCTGGAGAGGAGGGTGGAGAGGTGGGTTGAGAACCAGAGACAAGTGACGATGGATTTGGAAGAATTGATGAATAGAGGAGGGGAGGGGGGGGGGGGGGGGGGGGGGGGGGGCAGGGGTTGCAAAGACGTACTTGCTATGGAATTGGACTCCTTGACACTTAGAACCCCGTAACGACTTTTCCCCTCTCTCTGGTCCAAAAGAAACCAGGAAGTATGCCTTCGTTTCTTCTATACGACTTACTTACCCCTACAACCATCTTCTGGTGACCGCACCGGAGTTGGTCTGTCTTTGAAGTGCGCAGCCGAATAAGAAAATAGGAGTTGGAAATAGAAGAGAGGTCACAAACGAATACCCACCTAGGGGAAGCAAGAAGCTGAGGGAACTGTGAATTTGGAGAAACTGAGAAAGCCAAAGAAGGCTGTGAGGCAGATTGTCTCCATGAGTAGATCCTCATAGGGGGAGAAGCAGCCTTTCCGAAGAGAAGAGATGATTCTACTATTTTTAGAAGGAGATGCAACTATATCAGGGAAGGATGAATGAATGTAGGAATCCACTGCAGAAGAGGACCAGTTCCCCCACATTCGTGATCAGGCTGGGAGGGAAAGGGGAGAGTCGATGGGGGGAGGCCTGCTCTGGAGGAGAGGGTGGAGAGGAGGGAGGCCTGCAAGGAGGCGAGGGTGGAGAGGAGGGAGGTCTGCTCGGAGGAGAGGGTGGAGAGGAGGAAGCCATGCAAGGAGGCGAGGAGGGAGGCCTGCTCTGGAGGAGAGGGTGGAGTTGAGGAGGGAGGCCTACTCATGAGGCGAGGGTGGACAGGAAGGAGGCCTGCTTGGGGGGCAAGGGCAGAGGATTGGAGGGAGGTCTGCTTGAGACGAGGCGAGTGCTGATAGGATTGAGAGGAATCAAAGAACAGATGGTCTGAGGAGGGGAGTGGGGGGGGGGGGTTCCTGCTGTGGAGATGCCTTGAAAAGGGGGATAGGGAACTTGATACTTGACATGTGAGTGGACCGACCACGCTGAATTGATCTGTCCTGAGGTACGCAGCCAAGTGATGGAGTAAGCATGGAAGGTGGCCGAGAGGCAGCTGATCTCCATGGGTAAATCATTGTAGGGGGAGAAGTGGCTTTTCAGAAGAGTGGAAATTAGCAAATGGAGAATATATTTTGATATAGACAGACGGGAAGGTGAGGCAGGGGGAAAGCTCTTAAGAATCCCACAGAGGGTCAGACAGAATGCTGAATATGGAGAGACTGGAGGGAGTTGGAGAGAATCCCTAGCACGGACCGTGAGAGCCAGATTTTGATTGAAGGGCGACGATTATTCGAATCTGGGCGCAGGGGATTGAAGATGCTGAGCAGGTTGTAGAATAGAAGCTTGAACAAGGTGGAGGGCTGCAGACATGTAATGCTGAGCAGATTGAAGGAGGTTATGGAGTAGGTTTCAGTTAAATAGCATCTGGAGAAGCTGAGGATTCTGGATGGGGGTTGTGGAAAATGGGACCAAGTGACTGAACTTGGATACTGAAAGTAAAGGCAGAAGAAGAGCTGGAACTGAGGGCTGAGGTGGCAGCTGGACTGAACGAACATGAATCGGCTACTGGGGAAGCAAGGCTTCTTTGCGCCCCATGTTCTAGAAATGAGGGCAAAGATGAGATGCCGCCTTTCTATGTGTTAGTTAATACAGGATCGATCAGCGGTTTGCTACTATCATGTCTGCTTGAAATGGAAAAGGAAAACTCACATTCAGAGATTTGGGTTTCGCAACGCCAGTTATTCTCTTAATAGTGGAAATCCTTAACTCATAATGAGGACAGATTTCCAGTCTCGAACCAAGTATTAATTCTGTAACATTTGGGAGAAATAGGATTGCTGAAGAAGTGCCCCGTATTGTGATTAGTTGGAGATTAGCGTTAGCCTTGATTGTGGGAATACTGCCACGATCTGCGTATTGGAGGAAGGCTGGAGCATTGTTGGCATTGGAGAAGTGCAGCTGCAAACTTCAACAGTAAACTAGAGCGACTTTGCAGCTGCGGTAGTGAACAGATCTGAAGAGGGAGTGGAGATCTGCTGTAGTGAGGAGAAATTAACAGTAGAGGCTGGGATCTGCTGAACAGAGCAGAGGTCTGAGGAAGAAAACAATGGAGTGCTGTCAGTAGTGTGCAGAGGCCCAGCTGTGAGAACAGAGATTTGGGCAGAGATGAAGATTGCAGAGATCTGAGACAGCTGCAGAACCAGAGAGGATGAAGAGTATGTTGCTCCGAGGCATCTGCAAAACCTATTGATTGGTCGGAAGCAGTTTATTGTCTATTGGGGGTAGGAGGACATTGACTGGAACATTGATAAATCATAGGACATGGTTCCATGACTGACTAGCAGCTCGCATTGATGAAAAGATGACTTTTGATGAAGCTGGTCGGACTGGAGGAGCAGTGCCAGATGATGAAACACGAATCTGGGAACAGGAATAAATCACAGGAATGGATGCGTGATGCAGGAAAGCAAGATGTTACTTATGATGGTAGATACTGAGCATCTCAAACAGCTGAGTAAGGTTGCTTCATGACCCGGTCCTTGAAGAGGGGAACTGTTGAAATTGGAGAATGTCAGTTGCTACAAAAGGTTGAGGAGGAGGGGGTCTCCTGTAAATCCCTCGGAATGACAACAAACTGTGGGATGTGTAGAAAAGCTGGAGCATGTGAGCTTCACAGTGATAGCAAATCAGCTTAGAGACTGTATAAAATTTGTGGTGTTACACTGCCATCTAGCAGTTATGATTAGAAGTAACCATTGGCTTGAGTGATGCCGGGTAGAATATTTGGTTATTGTGATTAAAATCCTTGTCGGTGTAGAACAACAATTGCGTACTCTTTTAGATTTTAATATCTTCGTTACATGTTTTAGGACAGTCAGTCATGTATATAAATACGTTAACGCGGTATTTAGATGTCACAATTCGGCGAGTTGAACAAGCCCTTGCAGGTTGTAAAAGCCCAGCGGCAAGCAAGCCAGAAAATTGCAGTACTGAGGTACGGAGCTCGCAGTGCAGATTAAGCTGCCTGGTCACCATGGTTACTTGCCACTCCCCACAGTCACGCAATGAGGGCGTTGCTGTAGTAGCCATGAACTGAGAAGTGCTGGTGGAGAAGTTGCAAAACAGCAGTGTTGTTGAATCTTGTTGTGACGAGTCGAAAGCACAAGCACAAGCAAAGGTGCAAGTGGTCAGGGCTTAAATAGTAAATAGGAACTAATTGACAGGAAATTGGAAACCCCCTTGCTACACGCCTCCTGAACTTACGCAAGCTAACATATAAAACAGAAAATAACTGATAGCATAAGTATTCACCCCCTTTGCTATGACACACCTAAATAAGTTCTGGTGCAACCAATCGTCTTTAGAAGTCACATAATGAGTTGAATGGAGTCCACCTGTGTGCAATTAAGGTGTTTCACATGATTTCAGGTTAAATACACCTGTCTCTGGGAGGTGTATTTACATCATGAAGATGAAGGAACATTCAAAGCAAATCCAGAATAAAGTTTTCCAAAAGCACCAATCAGGTAAGATATAAGAACATTTCCAAGGCATTGAATATGCCATTGAAGAGCACAAAACTGAATGGACAGGTCCCTAAAATGTTGAACGTAGCCAATAGAAGTTCAGGGCAGGATCCTATGAAGAAATGGTAATTTTGCTGGCTCTGGGAGCGGAGGAGGGGCGCTTGATTGCAAGCGAAAAGTAAAGGAATGTTCAGCTGACAGATCTTTACGGTGGATTAAATAGAGGAGCAATAGCAAGGCAAACGCTGACGACGGGAATGTCGATGTCTGTTGAAGGAGCTTTAGAGATTTTAGTGGAGGGCCAGTTTGTCTAATAAAGACGCGGACGAGATGAGAAATGAAGCTGCGGTTTGAACGGTGCTGTTGCTGGGCTGGAGGCTGGAAAGAGCAGGAAAGACTAACGCTCGAGCTCCTGCAGTCGAATGGAGAAGCTGAATGATGAGAAACAGCACCGGAGCAGGTAGGAAAATATTTGATAATATCCTGGTAGCGGTGCGCAGAGAATTGACCTCCAGTGAAAGGCAATGAAGTGTAGATTAGCGGAGAAATACGAAAAGACGGCATCTGAGCGTGTGCTCCAAAAAAAACTAAACGCTAGACAGCAAAGGTGATCAGGGCTTAAATAGTAAATAGGAACTAATTGACAACTAATTGAACCCCCTTGCTACACACTTCCTGAACTTACGCAAGCTAACATATAAAACAGAAAATAATTGATTGCATAAGTATTCACCCCCTTTGCTATGACACACCTAAATAAGTTCTTGTGCAACCAATTGTCTTTAGAAGTCACATAATGAGTTGAATGGAGTCCACCTGTGTGCAATTAAGGTGTTTCACATGATTTCAGGTTAAATACACCTGTCTCTGGGAGGTGTATTTACATCATGAAGATGAAGGAACTTTCAAAGCAAATCCAGAAAAAAGTTTTCCAAAAGCACCAATCAGGTAAGATATAAGAACATTTCTGAGGTATTGAATATCCCCCAGAGCACAGTAAAGTCCATTATTAAGAAATATATAGAAAAAAATACTGAGTATCTGGGCGAGAAGGGCACTAGTCAGGGAGGCCATCTAGAGGTCTATGGCAACTCTAAAGGAGTTACAGTCTTCCACGGCTGAGCTGGGAGTCAAAACTGGACTTTATTGGAAAGTGGCAAAAAGAAAGCCATTGTTGAAAAAAACTCACATCAAATCTCAGCTAGAGTTTGCCAGAAGGCATGTGGGAGACTCTGAGACCAAGTGGAAGTAGATTCTATGTTCTGATGAGACCAAAATAGAGCTTTTTGGCCTCAACTCTAAGCGCTATGTTTAGCGCAAGCCTAACACTGCACATCATCCTGAGAACACCATCCCTACCGTGAAGCATGGTGGTGGCAGCATCATACTACGGGGATACTTCTCTTTATCAGGGCCTAGAAAGCTTGTGAAGATAGAGGGCAAAATGAATGCAGCAAAGTACAGAGAAATCTTGGAGGAAAACCTGCTGAAGTCTGCAAGAGACCTGGGACTTGAGAGAAGATTCATCTTCCAACAGGACAATGACCACAAACATACAGCCAAAGCCACATTGGAGTGGCTTAAAAACAAAAAGGTCAATGTCCTGGAGTGGTCCAGTCAATGCCCGGGCCTCAATCCAATTGAGAATATGTGCAAAGAGTTGAAAATTGCTGTTCACCAAAGGTCCCCATCCAACTTGACGGAGCTTGAGCAATTTTGCAAAGAAGAATGGGCAGAAATTGCTTGTCCAGATGTGCAAAGCTGGTAGAGACTTATCCGGATAGACTCATGGCTGTAATTGCTGCCAAAGGTGCCTCTACCAAATATTGACTCAAGGGGGTGAATACTTATGCAATCAATTGTTTTCTGTTTTGTATTTGTAATTAATTTAGAACAATTTGTAGATATTATTTTTCACTTTGACATTATGGACTTTTTTGTGTTGATCAGTGGCAAAAACTCCTAATTAAATCCATTTTGATTCCATGTTGTAACACAATAAAATGTGGAAAAGTCCAAGGGAGGTGAATACTTTTGAGAGCCACTGTAAATAATCATACAAAACACAAAATAAACTGCACAGGGGCAGAGGGGGAAACCCTGTTCTACAAATAAATATGGTACAGGGCTGCTCGCCCTTTACAATGCCATTAAAAGTCTTACCTTAACCTTTTTACATCATTTTTTTACATTTTACAGGAATATTGTACATACCTGAAGCCAATGTGCTTTTGTTACATTTTTCTTGAAAAATCACTGAGTTTGAATTCAAATTTGCACAAAAGCAGCACAGTTTCTTAATTGTTGCAGTAATCTTTTAACAGGTGTTTGAAATTACATATATGTTCAAAATACATTGTGTGGCAAAGCAGAAGCCCGGCTGCTTTGAATAGTGTGTGTGTCAGCCATCACAAGTGTGGCCATTCCCCAAGTAAACAATCGATGCTAACTGGGGCATGGCAACATGTTAACAGGAAGCAAAATCCTTTGTTGAAGGAGTTTGGGCGGTGGGTGGGTGAGTGAGTGTGGGTGCTGTTATTTTTGTATTGTTTTTCAACTTGATGGTGAAGGCTAATGCCCAGCTTACAAGTGTGATATTCTTTGGTTGGAATCATTTATTTTGGCCCTCAAGCCGTGTTTTGGTTGTGTTTTGTTTACTGCAGTCCTGCTTCTGACACCACATGTGACGGTATAATGTCACAGCCCAGGCTGGTTACCAGCAGGAATTAGACCCAGAGACAGAAAGCTGCAGATTTAAGGATGTATGCGTACATGTATGACCCAGACCCAGACCCAGACCCCCACTCAAACACCTTCAACAAACAAAGGATTTTGCTTCCATTTATAAATGTGGTCACTCCCCAGTTAGTATCAATTAACTAATTGGGGAATGGCCACATCTATGATTGCTGGCAGGGACAGATTTAACCCCATCCCTGCCAACCTTACATTCCCACACACACACTATTTACAGCAGCAGGGCTTCTGCCCACCACACTTGGTTAATGTCAATAAATACATATGTATCTTTGTTATCAGTAGATACAGTAAAAAAAAAGAGTAAAAACCAACTGCCCATTTTTTCTTTAAACAAAACCTTTTGAAACTTAAAATTGGGTAATGGAGATATTTCTAGTTTTGTACAGTAAAACATCTATTATCCAAAAACAATTGGTTTGTTGAAATAATCAAATATTTACTGTAAAATAAGAAACCATTTTACCTTTAAATATATACCGTATAGTACTATAAACACAAGAGAAAGAGAAGGCTGGCGCGTGTATTTGTCATGATCATGTGACATGACAGACTGTACAAGGGCTGTTTGGATAACAGCTGTTCATAAAAGTTTGGATAATCATTTTTTTTTTATTATTGTGTACCTATTATTGTGTGTCATGAAGAGCAAGATAATAAGTACAATCGACAATGCCAGGAACATTTCTGAACTTCCAAACACTGGGGGCTCTGTTACAGTTTTTGAAGTTGCCGGGGGTCCTCGGTGTACAGAACTTCTTTTCTTGTTCTTTTATATCTTTTAATTTTCTGTGTCACATATTGTGTGTGGTTAGAAAGTTTGATGCTCTTATAACCAGTTTTGGTAATCGCCAAATTAATTTTGCAGGTTCAGGGTGGGGTTACAACTTACATTACAAAATATTAAGGTGAACCAGTGAGGAAGGCAACTGGACCTACTAACTCAGGGCTATGAAATGGCTTAAAAGCAGAAAACACTCAAGAGGGTTGGCTAATGAGTGTCATTGAAGGGCTCTAATAACAAGCCTCGGACACTGCACTTAGCATGTGACCTGTACTCAGGGTACTGATTCTCCCAGTTAAAGAACTCCCTCTCTTACGGTGCTTTAATGGGTTAATGTGTACTGTGTATGGCTCCTGGGATGGTAAGCTTACCTGGCCCTTCATAAAACATTTTTCTTTATTGTATGCAGCTGCAGTAGTTGGTATGACCATCAGATTTAAGCAATAGTGTAAGTAGTACTTAAATAATGGTGGGGGAAAAGCACCACACGGGACATTATGTATAATATATACATGTATATACTGTATATACAAAGAAAAAACATTACAATCTTTTTTTTTTACCAAGTACTATGAAATAAAACTACGTAGATGAATGTGTTGGAGAGCAGTTATTCTATACCATTAGAGTACATTGTGCTATCATGAACTGGTTTATACTGCTAAGGACCACGAACTGTCACTAAAAATACACTTAATTGTTTCTGTAAAGGTTTTATTTGGTGTGAAGTGAGGTTGTGTAAACAAAGCTGAATTTGTACCTGTAAATCAAGTGATTGTCACACAGTGCCCACTGTGGCTAAATGTGTTTTCTATTTCATCTCTTTGATAAGGCCTCACCAACATTCTTACCACAACTTGATTAATAATAATAATAATAATAATAATAATAATAATAATAATAAAACTTTTCACAACACTGGTTTGACAAGTCTATCACCGCCACTTTGACAGCACGCAACATGCGAGAGACCATTTAAGATACAGACTTCATAATTGCAGGGTTATTATTTAAGCTCTGGACTAACTGTGCTTGTTATTTTTACATTGACTCCAATATTGCAGTGATGTAACTTTATAATTTTTGGTTGACAAAGACCCAAAGCATTAACACATATAATTGCATTCCATTTCAGATATATTTTATGATCCTGTCTGTCAAGATTGAGTATTTATTATCTGTTTCACTGCCTCATTTATTATTAATTAAAATTCTACACAACCGACTCCTCTCACTTCTGACGTTTCAAATGCTGTGCTTGTGTCTGTGTGTGTATGTGTGTGTGTGTGTGTGTGTGTGGAACTGGTGAATATGCAAAACAATTAGGTTTCACAGTCATACCCTTTCTAAAATATATGAAAAATAAGGAACAAACTGTCTCATAAGTACCGATGCTTAAAAATATTAATTTACAAGAACATGTGTTAATCCTTTTACCCCAAAAAGGTACCAGTCATGGCAATATTGCAGAAATCTTTATTTGTGGTACCTTTGCATGTTAGGCAAAATAGGCAATAAATACAAATGCTATTTATTCATCTGAACTAATACATGCACATTACAATGTGCCACAATGTTTTGTTTGTGTATCAATATAATGTACTTGCACATTTTACTTGATTCTTCTCCAATACATTCTCTTCTGTGCTATACTCCCAAGTTCTACAAAACAGCCATTTCCTAGCAATTGCAGAACACTTCAGTGTACAGAACAAAACATTGCTCTACATTTTCTTTGTGCATTAACAGCAGTGCTGCAAAATTGAACTGGGCTTTGTTGGGACTGAATTGTGTTAATGCAATTTACAACATTAATGAAGCCTCGAAATTTATTCTGCCCCTAAGGAAAGGGTTGTTTGCTGTAGTGGTGATTTGGAAAGCGGATTAATTTATTATATCTAAGTCTGGCAAACAAAGCTTGATGAGGTTTTCATGTACTATCATAACTAAATAATGTACTCTCTATTAAAATTGCAGAATTAAATTATGCATACCATGTAACTATAGGATTTATTTCTAGTAACATACAATAATTATTAATGTTTTTATTTTAAACCTGGTGTAGAAATGCTGGTATTACCATTGTTATTTGTCTATTTCTAGTCTTTCTATTTTTGTATCTACATTACAAATTATGTATGTGTATAAACTCATTTGACTTAAAATACCATGCTGTAATCATCTCTTGCTCTGTGAGATCATGGACAAAATAGAGGGAATTGTTGAGAATATTGGTAATTGTAAACCGTAATTAAAAGTGAAGGCTTTGGAGCACCCTGCTACCATTACAATTCTGAAATTAAACATTCATTCGATATATTACTTATGGAAGCTACACCCCTAGACCCCCACCGAGCTTGAAACAAAGTTTATTATAAAAATAAATTCTGTTGGCAAAATGGAATAGCAGGTGATTCATAGTTTTTGAATAGATGTAGTTACATTACAAATATATTTAGTTATTTCAGTGCACGATTGCCTTTCTTTGGTAAATGTTTCTTTGAGCAAAATAACAGGCTGATGGCAAGACAGATATGCAATTAATAGCAGATTTGATATTCTCCAAAGCATAAACAGTATGACTGCATACATATTTCAATTCCTGGAATGACCCCTAATGTGTGGGTTTTCAATTTAAGAACCAATATTCAGATATTTGCTTCTCAGAACCATTAATTCGGGAACATAAACAAATTGCATTTTCCAAAACATAATACTACAAACTGATGTAGCTTACTACAACAAGGTGGGCATATTCATTGAACCACTCAAGGATTTAAACTGCTTAGCATAACCTACATCCTGCTAGAGTTGCATGAAGAAAATTGGGTGATTACCATAATTCCATTCCACTCTCATCATTTGGCTAAAATTATGTTTTTTCAGCATGTAGTAGCCATATATAACAAAATGAAAGGAAATTGACAAACATTGTACACAAAAATTAGATGCTGTCAAATAGGTGTTGCCTTGGAAACGACATTTCTACATCTATTGAGTTGCATTCTGGTTCTGGGAATGAATAGAAAGATGTTTTTCTGTGACATGATACTGAAGAAACAGTACTTTCCATGAGAACTAGGGTTATAGTAAAAGGAATCCAATGTAAATACATAGTCATAAGGCGTATTTACACTGTCATTTCTGATCCAGATCAAATGTATCAGTACATTTGATCATGATCAGTGGTGTTGTGTTTACACAGCCAAGAACAGGATAAATTTTCATGCAACTATTGCAATTGTGTTGGTGGGATAATTAAAAAAAAAAAGGTCCAGGAAAAAATGAAAGACATCAAAGTACATGTTTTAAAAAGATGCAAACAAAAACATTACTCCTGTATAAACCTTTGCTGTCTTCAGTATGGCGCCCTCATTCAAAACAAAGGACGTCGCTTCACTACATCTCCCCGAGAGGTACATTTGATCCAATCACCGCACGTTTACACTGCCATTTCTGAGCAAGATCAAATGCTACTGATGCAGTGGCACTGGAACAATTTTTAAAGTGGGGGTGCTCACAGCCATTGAACAAAACTGTAACCCTTGTATAGGATGGAAGCCATGCTAAGCTGCCACACCCCCAGCACCCCTAGTTCCAGTGCCCCAGTACAAATGCATTTGATCAGGATCAGAAATGGCAGTGTGAACACCTATAGTAACAGAAGTCCCTAAAAAACTGAATACCACTTCTATTTTACTTTACCAGGCATATCACGTTCAATTTTTATTATTTTCTCAGTCATGCTATATATTCTGGCAGCCATTGTTAGTTCATTTGTACTAGTTCCTAATTGTGAACTTTTGATTACTGAATTCATACAGCTGATTGTAACCTTTGTATGTTATTCAGGGAACCGGTACAGGAGCTCCTCCCTAGTTAATCTATTAATTAACCTCACTATTTAAGTCCTGGGCTGAACCCTTACTCTGTCAGATCATTTTATATAGTAGCAGCTCTCCTAGTTTATTTGAATTTACATGCGTTTCTTTGGTGGGCTCTGCCATACCCCTCTTGGCTTCATGATGTCTGCGTATGCCCGTCTTGCTCTGTGTTTTGTGGTGCTCTTGTTTATACAATCATGAGCCTGCTGCCTCAGCCTCGCTGACCCATTCTGGCTCCAGAATTAGGAACAACACATTCATTGTTACTGAAATATTTCATTACCGTCAGGACTGCATTCGTTCTGTCTACGTTCATTATGGCAGCATGGATTCACGACACCTCCTCGTTCTGGCTTACAATACTTATGCAATTGTGGCGATAAATTATCTTACAAAATTTGAAATTGTAGAAAAGTCTGTTTCTTCTGCTGCCTGTCCAGTACTTTGTTCACCACCTCAGAGTGGGTTCCAATAATGGCGCCTGTAGTGATCATCACTTTGCCTCTTTCTCTGGCCAGCCACATTAATTCAGTTAAAATGAATGTGTTACCTAAATTCTTATATCTTTTCCAGTGTATCCATATCATTGTCTCTAAAATTTTTTTTAAAACTCTTGTTACACTACTCTCATCATTTACATGGAATAAAAAAAAAACCTTATATTCCAGGTCTTTTCTTCAAAGGCCCAAGCAATTTGGAGGTATGGCATTACCCAACTTTCAATTTTATTATTGGTCAGCTAATATTCATTGTATTACATACTGGTACCACCATCATCTACAGCAGACCAGCATTGACAATGTTCCTCACTGCATCTTTCCACCTCTCAGTCTAGTACTAATCTTCTAGTAAAACACTCCCTTAAGATTTGGGACCAGTTTAGAAAGAATTTTGGTTTTCAATCTGAAATTTGTGAAAGATTTGTATATTGATAATACGTTTGCATTTTTTGAGCTACTTTCTCAAAAGTTTAAGATTCTAAATACACATTTCTTTCAGTACTTGCCGATTTGACACTTGCTCAGTAAGGTGACTCACTTCCCCAGTTTGCCTGCTGAATCCCCCACTGATTCCCTACTTAAACTTAATCCACTCTGTTTGTGTGCATCACACCCTGATTCAATTCAAGGTCCGTCATCCTATCCACATGTCCAAAACTAAATTGGCTAAAATTTATCCCAATATTCATCCTACATGTGATAGATGTAAATAGACTCCAGCCTCATTGAGCCTTATGTTTTGGTCCTTCCCCACATTTAGGAACTCTGTCTTTGAGATCTCCCAAATGTTGTATTTGCCTATTAACCCCACACCGCTTATAGCAGTTTTTGGCTCTGTACCTGATGGGTTACCTTTATCCAAACCCCAATCAAACACCCTGGCTTTCATCTTTGTATGCCCAGCGGCCGAAGTGGGCGGCGTCAGAACCAGGAAAGGTAAGGCAATACACAAAACACAGGACGGATGAAATGAAGTGATGAAGACGCCTGTTGGCGCCGGTTTAATACAAAATAAAAGGTTTAAACTGGACTAAACTTAACAAAACGGTGCACAAGCTACCCCACCCTTTCTCCGCTGTACATCTATATATACTATTGTGCTGGGATTCAATTACCAATTAATTATTCACTTGAATCCCAGCACGTGAATTAAAAGTGCAATCCCCGTGCTCACATATTAGTCTGAGACCCAACTTTTTATTTATTTAATTTTGTTCTGCTGTTTTAGAACTGGTACAAATATTTTTTTGAACTGGTGACAAGCTACCCCACCCTTTCATGTACATCGAATTAGAGACATTATGCTGTTTCTCAAACTTGAAAAGATCAGATACACTCTTAATGGATCTAGTGACAAATTATATACTGCATGGCAGCATTTTCAGATTTTACAGTTTACAACTTACCCCCCCTCAGTTCCATTTATTATTGACTGCACTTTCTCATATTAGTCTGAGACCCAACTTTTTATTTATTTAATTTTGTTCTCTATATTGTCATGTATAAAGGCATATACTTTCGATTTGCTGTAAGCTGTGTATACTTGTAGGTAGTGCTTGTGAGATGTAATTGGTTTGTTTGTTTTTTTTTTATATCATTATTTGTTTCTGTATTGTATTTAATTTTTTCTCTTATATTTTTCAAGAAAAAAATAAATAAAAAAAATTGTGAAAAAAGTAACACAAATGCTTAAAACTAAAGGGCACAGCAACAATCTTAAAATGGCAATGATACAATTAAATGAAAAAGGAGAAACTACCATAGAAATAGCAGAAAGACTCAGTTTGCAGAAAGGCACTATGTGGGCTATTATTGACAAACACAGGAGAACAGAACCTACTGCAACTAGCTACAGGTGTGGAAGACCAAGAAATATTTTTGCAAAATCTGGAAGAAGAATCGTTTGAGCAGCCCAGACAAATCCTCGGATTACTGCAAAAGATTTGAAACAAGAATTGAGAGAAGATGGTCAAGAAATTCACAAGCGAAAAATTCAATGATACCTTAACAAGATAAATGTCCATGGGTGAAAAAACAAGATGCAAACCTTTGTTAGAACCAATACACGAAAGAAAGCAATTGGTGTTTTCCATTGAATATTTGAAGAAGCCTGATGATTTCTTCAACCAACTTTTATGGTCAGATGAGTCCACCAGAGGTCAAGGGGGGGGGGGGGGGGGGGGGGTTCCTGTCCTCTGAGCATGTGAGATTACTCCTTTATAGTATTGATTGAATAATTAACCTAGATTTTCTTATTAACCTTCCTCTTTTGGGGGCAAATGATATTCATTTCCCAACCTTGCCTCGACTTCCGAGAGAAAGGTTGTCTGTGAGCCAGAGGGAACCTACTCTCTGGGGGCAGCATACATGCTCCCCGGCCTCATAAGCGTTCCTTGTTAGTTGGGGTGAATTCCAGTCTTCTTAAATGTATCCTCTATTCTTATTTTCATTTTCTCCATTGGGGGAAGCAACACTTGCGCCCCAGCCTTGGAGGCTGATCGGTTTGGTCTCACCTCTGTGAGGGCGGCTCTCCGCGAGCCAAGGGGAAAGCATGTCATCTTCCTTAAGTCACAAACACATAACTCATATTTCAAGCCTCAGCGCTTACTCCTCACAGCCCTTGCTCCTGTTCCATGAATATATAGTGCCTATAGAAAGTCTACACCCCCTTGAACTTCATAATTTCCACACCAAAAGAAGTATGGTGAGTTTGACTTTCAGTGCATATTTTATCCTTTTTTGGAGGTGTGGAAATAATTATTAATTTCTTAGCAGACACCCTTATCCAGGGCGACTTACAATTGTTACAAAATATTATAGTACAACGTATCACATTATAAAATATCACATTTCAGAATTTCATAATAAAGATGAAAGCAGTTATGAAGGTACAATAAGATCAAATCCAAGTAAGACCAAAATAAACAATACAATAAATTAAAAGTAAGAGCAGTTAAAACTTATAGTAAATATTTCCTTATGAGTAAAGTCCAGTAAGAACACATAGTAGGTATGATAAATGGATGAAAATGATTTCAAGATAATTTTATAGTGCGTCAGTACTCATACAATTTTAGCTATAATAGTTTCTCGTCTTTTCATAGATGCCTTAGTGTCAACTGTCGTCAACATACTTCCATATTCTAGCTAAAGTCTACGTTCGTACTACGTTTCCGTAAAAATACCCATGTCTATCCCAGTCACCGTAACACTCTCCGAGTTCATACACATGCTAAGTTGTTACATACACAATGGTCCGGAGCTGTCATTTCTAGTTTATGTCTATGGCACAGGATCTTGTCAGCTAACACACAGTTCAAACCTCCTCTCCGTGTCATGACCACGTCCATCCTTCCACTCTCATCTTCCCTTCTTGTTCCGCTCCAAGACTCCTTAAAACCTACTAGACCGGGGACCTGCCTACGTCCAGTATTGGTACAATTAGGTGCCATATAGTCCAATATGGGAGTTGCAGGTTTACAGATGGCTGAACAGGAGGGAGGAGGCCTGGCAGGGAAAAGTACAAGGCGAGCAGTACCAGGGCCTGAACTAGGAGCTGCATGGAGTAGTTGGTGAGGAAGGGGTGAATTCTGTGTATGTTGCTGAGGAAGAAGCGACAGGAACTAGGAGCTGCCAGAGTTGAGATGTGGTGAATTCTGAGATGTAGGAGAAGGGAGGGGTAGGAGAGGGTGACACCAAGGTGACTGAGTGGATGAGGAGAGAGAGGGTGGTGGATTCAAGAGGAATAGAGATAGAGAGATCAGCAGTGGGGGAGGAAGAGGAGGGGGAAAAATAGGATGTCTGACTTGGAGAGGTTGAGTTTGAGATGATGCGAGTGTATCCAGGAGGAGATGGTCGAGAGGTAGGTCGAGATAGATCAGAGGGGTGAAAAGGAGAGGAAGATCTGGGCATCATCAGCATAGAGATGATATGAGAAGCCATGTGAGGAGATGAGAGGACCCACGGAACATGTGTAGAGAAAAAACAGGTGATGTCTGTCAAAAGAGAGCAAGAGAGTGAACCACGCCAGGACACCCGGTACGTACGATCAGTAAGGTAGGAGGAGAACCAGGCAAGAGAAGTGTCGGAGAGTCCCAGGTCAGTGAGGGATGACAGGAGAATAAAGTGGTTGACCGTGTCAAAGGCCACAGAGAGGTCAAGGAGAATTAGGACAGAGGAGAGGGAAGCAGCATGGACATAGAGAAGGGCAGTTTCAGTGGAGTGTGATGGGCAAAAACCAGATTGGATGGGGTCAAGCAGAGAATGTATTGACAGGAAAGTAGAGAGCTGGTGGTGTACCGCTTGCTCAAGGGTTCTAGAGAGCAATGGGAGAAGGGAGATAGGACATAGTTCTTGAGGGTTTTTTATTTGGTTTTTTTAACATGGGGGTTGATGCATGCCTGTTGAAAGGCAGAAGAAAAACAGTCACACAAGAAAGAGGTGTTGGGAAGGAGATGAAAGGGAGTAGAGCAGTGGCAGCAGCCTGGAAGTGGTGAGTGGGGAGGGGGTCCAGAGCAAATGTGGTGGGTTTATGGCTCTGGAGTAGAGAGCAAAGGTCGGAGTTGAGAGGAGCAAGGAGAAGGAGGGTAGAAAAGAAGGGGTTGTAGAGGGTGATGGGGAGTGAGTGAGCAGAGGACGGGGTGGGTGGGGAAGGAGGCTAGGTAGTGAAGAGTTTGCGGATGTCTGATTTTAGAGGAGGCAAAATTATCAGCCAAGATAGAGGAAAGTGGAAAATGGGGGGAGAAGGTAGAGAAAGGTTTACAGGGATTGTTAGTAGAAGACTGAATGATACAGTGGATGTAGGAGCATTTGGCAGAAGAGAACGAAGCGAAGAGTGAGCGATAGAGAGCCAAGGCAGCAGGGAGATTGGTTTTCTTCCATTTCTTTTCAGCAGAGTGCAGTTCAGTACTGGTCAAGCAGAGCACGGAGGACAGCCAGGGCTGGGAGAGGCAGGCAGGTCGAGGGGTGAGAGGGCAAAGGGAGTCGAGTCAGGAAATGAGAGACAAGTAAAGGGTGGAGGTAGCCGAGGCAACAGAGTTGGAAGGAGTTGATAGAGGGGAGGTGCGACAGAGCAGCAGAGAAGACAGAGAGGATGAGGGAACAGAGGTTGTGACAAGGGGAGGGGTCGGCGGAGCAGGAAGGGATGGGAGCTACAGAGAGAAGGAGATAAAGTAGTGATCAGAGATAATGAGAGAAATGACCAGGAGTGGCAGGCAAGCAGTCTCTAGTGAACACGAGGTCTAGTCTACCACCTGCTGTGTGAGTGGGTGGGGATGAAGGGAGGCAGGAGGTAAAAGAGTGAAGGGGAAGAAATTCAGCAGTGGTTAGGGTTGGAGAGATGGATGTTGAAGTCACCTAATAGAATAACAGGGGTGGAGGGAGAGGAGGGAGGAGAGGATGAAGTCAAGCTCGTCAAGAAAGTGATATGAGAGAGAGAGACAGAGAGAAAGTCTGCGGGGGGACAGAAAAGAACAGGGAGGGAGAGAGAGCAGTCCCGTTCCCCCATCCCGATCAAAGGGACGAGGAAAGTGGGACAGGACAGAGAGAGAGGAAAGGGCAGCCAGAGTGGTAGTGTTATCAGGGGAGATCCAGGTTTCAGTGAGAGCTAGGAAATCAAGAGAGGTAAGATGAAGTCAGCTTCAATTCCAAAGTGCGCCAGAGAGCGCTGGGGGAGGCGGGTGAGCAGAGGAAAGGGGGAGAGGCAGGGAAATTAGGTTAGAGGAGTTAGATTTGTGGTGGCAGGGAGGAGACAGTGGACAGGAACAAGAGGAGAGGATTATGGTGAGATTAGATAGTCATGGTAGGGAGCAGTAGAGGAAAGGAAGGAATGGCTATGGGAGAGAGTGGTGCCGAGAGGGAGGTGAAAACAGACAGGTTCAGGAGGAACGAGAGCATTAAAAAGAAAGAAATGTATGTAAATCTGGTCTGGAGTTGAAGCCTTCAGTTCGATGCTTGGGTAGAACATTTTTGTAGCTGGTCCACATTGGCCTGTCCTCATGTAGATGACCACAGTGTAGATGACCACAGTGTAGACTACCAGCTCTTTGGTGATAAGGCCCTTTGGTGAACTGGTGCACTAGATTAGTGTGAGTGCTTATATAATGCCCTACAGGTTGCGAGCTGGGTATTGTGTTGCTACTGCAGACCCCGGCAGTTGCTGGGATATAAATAGGTCCTAGCTTCAAACAAACACTTGTAAATCGCTGGGGCTGTAGACAATTGGTTGTAAATTATTCTAAATCGAGTCCGCTGTGCCCTGTGTGAGTTGGTAGATTGTTATGCCATCACAACTCACTCATGTTACAACCTCAAATGGCAATCATTCACTTTACAAATTAAATATTATTTATTTACAGAGCGATCGGTCCATCATAATTTGATTCATAATTTCACACAATGTCTCTCCACATTATTGTTTCCTGATAATATACTTTTCTTTTCAGATACTGCTTCATGAATGAACACACAAAGAAAGAACATAAACAGTTTCAAATGTCCTGCTGTGCATTCTATATGGATGTGATGCACGTGGATTCTGTAATATTAATTTTGGTAGCCAGTGAACAGATTTCATCAGAGGTATGATTCTCTTGGTGGACAAAGGCAAATTTTGAAAGTGAAATATTAGTTATTATTAACTAACTTGTTATTATTTGTAATTGAATACGTATATTTATTATTAAACTGAGAAAAGAAAATGTGCTAGCTACAAGTGTTTCTGTTAAGTTGAGCAGGTTTGAATATCCTGCTTTACCAAAACAGCTATTAATGGTATGTATACTCTTCAAATAAACAGTGGTTAACATGATTAAAAAGATACTTTTGTAGTGGGAACAAAATAAATCCATGAGGAAGAAAACAAAGATATTCTCCAAAAAAACATTAATCATTTTTTGTTTTTAAGTCCAGATCTAATTGAAATCTAATTATGCTTGAGTGTTAGATCCACCGAAGTTACAAATCTGAGTTTAGACATGGATAACAGTGAATCACATCTACTTCTAGTATATCAGATCTGTTACTTGAACTAAGGCAGGTTGGTGGGTGCTTCTGCCACTTGTTAGTAAATAACTCATAAAAGTTCATAGGTATTGTACAACAGCACAAAAATAGTATTTTACTTACAAGAGTTGCCTGCCGGGCTAATGCATGAATAAATATTTGGCAACAAACAAATGTCCTATACGCATTTTAGATTTTTTTTTTAATGGTTTTAAGAAGTTGTTAGGAAAATTATATTTAATAGAGTGAATTTCTTTCAAAAGAAATGAACAACCCAGAGTTTGCAAAATGTACTTAACCTTTAATCTATTTGAACTACCTTTATTTAATTTTGAATATATCAGATATATAACAAAAACTTGTATTTTGTTAGGTAGGAGCTAGCAGAGGGAAATTACACCCAGTTCACACTTGCATTTTAGGCCGGCCCAGGGCCACCTTATCTCATGTGTGAATGCTCAAAAAATGAAAAGGCAGCCCTGGGCCGGGTGAAAGTTAGACCAGCTTTTTGATGTGACCTAAAGTAGGCAATGCTGCCTCAGGGCCCGCCTATTTGTATGTGTGAACCCAAAGCAGGCCCTGGGCCGGCCTTAACACGTCAGTGCGGTGACGTATGTCAAACCACTCCCCTACTAGGTCGAGCGTAGTAGACAATGTCGGTTTTAAGGGGTAGCACCTGGGGCGATGCAGAAACTAACCCTAAGCGGTCCATTAATTAAGTGCTTGTCAGGCGCGTCAGGTCCAATTTATTTTCACACACGCTGTTTTAAATTTTATTTTTTCCCAGAGAAAAACAGGTTTAAAATTAATCGCAAAAGGACAGTCCTGCATCTCCAGCCAATCCCCACCCCTTGTTCGCTGTATTTTTCACATACCTCTTTATAGAAGTAGATACACTCCCGATCACTTGTTTTATCACCAAACTCCTCAATAATGCGATCAAAGTCATTATTTTATTACTATAACATCTCAAAAAGCTCTGCAAATGTCCGTGATATGTCTGTGGTCTTTGAGCGCTGGATGCAGAAGCAGCTATCTCCTTTATGTCCGTGTTATCTCGTGAAAACCTGCAAGTTTGTCCAAGAACTCTAGGAAATACTGAGCAGCAAGCCAGAAATAAACCCACCACGTACCTTGGATTTTATGGAACCTACGGCGATCTCCAGCCCAGAAAATAGCAATGGGGAATGCATTGAATACACTGACACTTTTGATGATGATGATGCTGGGTCAGTCATGAATGGTAAGTATTTCTTCATCGTACAGCTTTCATTAAAATCATTAAAATGATAAAACATTTCAGATTGTAGCTAAGATGGTAAATCTCGATGTTGCATATTCAGTCACCATTAATATAATAATCTGTATTGTGACTAATGTAATGTACATGTCCTTGTTTGCTGCATTTACACATGATACAACACGATCGCTTCTTTCCATAGTAACCAACTGCACTGTCAACACACGCCCTTTTCGTGGCTTATGCAATAAGTACAGTACCAACAGTGTTGCAAAAAATAAGATTGCCATATTTACATCTGCAAATTTCCCAGCTCAATCTCTTATGTTGACTTCTGGGAATGCTGTGTTTAATCACTGTTTACATTCCCTACACAAGCACTTTGTCGCAATTTAGGCTTCCTTTTCAGCCATATATGTGAACACACTTAGACCCCCTAAAACCTCAACTGTGAACGGAAATTTTGAGGCGGCCAGGAGATGGCCATAGGCCGACTCAATAAGTGTGAACGGGGTGTTAGAAATCTCACAAGGGTTGAGGTCAGAATACTGAATACTACTCTTGTTGGACAGTATCTAGGGAAATGGGGTTTAAAAAGGGTCATTCTATAAATGAAGTGTTTGTTTGCAATGATATTTAACCCAAAATGATTTTTTTTTTTGTAGAAATAGTACTGTGAGGCGTGTGAGTAAAAATGGATTTTCCAGACAGTGATTTACGTGTAAAAATTTAAATTTTATTTAACATTACACGGAAAAAAAAAGAAAAATAATAAAGAAGGATGTGAGGGAGGGAGTGCTGGAGTAATAAAAAATAAAGGAACGGAAGCCTCTTAGTCCTCTTCGCGCTCTGCTTAAATCCAAAAATAAAACAAAAAGGAATAAAAACAGAAAAGAGCCAAGTTAGTAAGGCCTCCGTTCGTGACACAGTCCAAACTCCCACCTACTTCCCTCCAGCCTTTTTTCCCCCGCCTCTATTCCTTAGGACCAACCCCGAACACAGCAGCACGTTTCCTTTAGTATGCAAACCCCGCCCCGGTAGTCAGTGGATCACCAATCCCAAACTGACAGGTATCCTTAATTTCACTTGACTCCAGTGGCTGGAATTTACATACTCGTACTTCCGCCCCTCACCAAGGTGCCGCCCCTCAAAAAGATGTCTTTTGTCATGGTCACAAGACCTTGGTAAGGGAAGTCCCGAGTTGGTTTGATGCCTTCTACTGTTGGGAGGCTGAATTGCAGACCGAAACCTCTTTGACTCATCACAAGTACTGATAAGCTTTATGTTGTGGCTGGAATCAACTACAATCCAGTAGTGTATTACTTGGAGCTCCCTTAGTGGGTATATAGAATAATGAAACAAATAAGCTATTGAAAATGGAATCCGATCCGTAGAACAAACGTATCACCCTCAGAAAACAGTATTACTCTGTATGAAAATGTTATTCTGATACTTTTCAGTAACAGTAAGGGTTATAGTCAATGGAAATATACCATTTTCCTTAATATTGTTAAAAAAAAAAAAAAAACCTGAACTGTTTAATCATGCAGTACAATTGATGTTCCCTCCTTTGCGTCCCACAGCTCCTCTCGGCTACAGTGGCTTGCGAAAGTATTGACCCCCCTTGGCATTATTCTTATTTTGTTGCCTTACAACCTGGAATTAAAATTGATTTTTTGGGGGTTTGTATCATTTGATTTACACAACATGCCTACCACTTTGAAGATGCAAAATATTTTTTATTGTGAAACAAACACGAAATAAGACAAAAAAAACAGAAAACTTGAGCGTGCATAAGTATTCACCCCCCAAAGTCAATATGTTGTAGAGCCACCTTTTGCAGCAATTACAGCTGCAAGTCTCTTGGGGTATGTATCTATAAGATTGCAATATCTAACCACTGGGATTTTTGCCCATTCTTCAAGGCAAAACTGCTCCAGCTCCTTCAAGTTGGATGGGTTCCGCTGGTGTACAGCAATCTTTAAGTCATACCACAGATTCTCAATTGGATTGAGGTCTGGGCTTTGACTAGGTCATTCCAAGACATTTAAATGTTTCCCCTTAAACCACTTTAGTGTTGTTTTAGCAGTATGCTTAGGGTTATTGTCCTGCTGGATGGTGAACCTCTGTCCCAGTCTCAAATCTCTGGAAGACTGAAACAGGTTTCCCTCAAGAATTTCCCTGTATTTAGCCCCATCCATCGTTCCTTCAATTCTGACCAGTTTCCCAGTCCCTGCCAATGAAAAACATCCCCACAGCATGATGCTGCCACCATCATGCTTCACTGTGGGTATGGTGTTCTCGGGGTGATGAGAGGTGTTGGGTTTGTGCCAGACATAGCGTTTTCCTTGATGGCCAAAAAGCTCAATTTTAGTCTCATCTGACTAGAGTACCTTCTTCCATATGTTTGGGGAGTCTCCCACATGCCTTTTTGCGAACACCAAACGTGTTTGCTTATTATTTTCTTTAAGCAATGGCTTTTTTCTGGCCACTCTTCCGTAAAGCCCAGCTCTGTGGAGTGTATGGCTTAAAGTGGTCCTATGGACAGATACTCCAATCTCCGCTGTGGAGCTTTGCAGCTCCTTCAGGGTTATCTTTGGTCTCTTTGTTGCCTCTCTGATTAATGCCCTCCTTGCCTGGTCTGTGAGTTTTGGTGGGCGGCCCTCTCTTGCCAGGTTTGTTGTGGTGCCATATTCTTTCCATTTTTTAATAATGGCTTTAATGGTGCTCCGTGGGATGTTCAAAGTTTCGGATATTTTTTTATAACCCAACCCTGATCTGTACTTCTCCACAACTTTGTCCCTGACCTGTTTGGAGAGCTCCTTGGTCTTCATGGTGCCGCTTGCTTGGTGGTGCCCCTTGCTTAGTGGTGTTGCAGACTCTGGGGCCTTTCAGAACAGGTGTATATATACTGAGATCATGTGACAGATCATGTGACACTTAGATTGCACACAGGTGGACTTTATTTAACTAATTATGTGACTTCTGAAGGTAATTGGTTGCACCAGATCTTATTTAGAGGCTTAATAGCAAAGGGGGTGAATACATATGCACGCACCACTTTTCTGTTATTTATTTTTTAGAATTTTTTGAAACAAGTTATTTTTTTCATTTCACTTCACCAATTTGGACTATTTTGTGTATGTCCATTACATGAAATCCAAATAAAAATCAATTTTAATTCCAGGTTGTAAGGCAACAAAATAGGAAAAATGCCAAGGGGGGTCAATACTTTCGCAAGCCACTGTATCTCAGCTTGGACACCTGTGTAAGTGTGGAGTTTGAGCTGGAGAGACTTTCCTTCTAGAGATGAAAGGAAGACGACCTCCATCTCAGGAGACTGGAGGTAGAGTCAAAGGAAACTGACAGTATAAAAAGGTAGAGGATATATTTGGATCCACAAATGAACAACTGGGGAGGGAGAGGGAAGAGAGTTGTGTAGAGGAGGGACTGTGTGTGAACGGCGAAGAAACAATCGTTTCTCAGATGTCTTCCACTACTGGGAAAAGCTCTGATGAATAAGGTGATGACTCTGCTTCAGAACATGAGAGGAACGACCCTTCAGCTCAAGTCAAAACTCTGGAAGTCATCTTTAGTATTGAGCCAACGAGTAGACATAAGACGGTTGGAGCGATGATGACCAATGGATAGACATTGTAATTAAGACCCTGGGACTCTGAGAACAGATGGCTTCACACACTGTGTGACCTAGAGGATGGAGGTCAGGGCTTCTGTCTCCTACACTCCCTCATCTCCTTCTCAGCTGATGCACAACCCTTGCACTATTGCACTAGTATTATGTCATTGTAGATACAAATTGTTTTAATCTTGTTACTTCGTATCTCATGTTCTAGTAGTATATGCACTTACTGTAAACTATACTGAATTTAAATATACACTGTATCCTTGTATTGCCCTGTAACACCTGTAAGTCACCTTGGACAAAGGCATCTGCCAAATAAACTATTAATAATAATGTTTCCATTGGTATTGTTTTCTTTATTTGTTCTCAATGCAATAAATTACTCCAGACATCATTCAGATGATATTTACTCACATATTGTTGATATATCATTGGTAATGTTTTGAGCAAATCAGAATAAAAATGGATATACATTTGCACCATGTATTGGATGATTTTTTTTCCTCCCAGCTACAGTAAACATTAATTGAATTGATCCCTTGGTCTTTGATCAGAACCACAAATTACATTCTAACCAGTGTAATATAACCAATTTTGTTTGTGGTTGCTTGTGAATGCTTTGTGCAGGTATCTGTGGAGTATGCACATTAGTGTGTTTGGAGGCTTCACTATAAAAGGTTTTCTATAAATTAAAAATGAAAGTGTTAGTGCATTACTTCCATCTAGGAATGCAGATGGGAGCTTCACTGTTTTTTACCTCCCCATCTGATCACCTTGATGAAACCCTGCCATATTGTATTAGAATTATTATTATTTTACAAAAATAAAAACTAGTACATATTGTTTTTTTCCATGCTATACTATCTAGTACATTCTTCCTCAACAAGTCTAAATTGATATAATTTCTTCATATGATAAACACATTATGCCTGCTGTAGAAATTAGTAATAAACAGTGGTGGTTTGTAATCCTTTATTAGGGACTTAGAAAGTTTTAGTTTTTTTTCTTGATTCAATTAACACCTAATTTTGACAGACATAACGATGATGATGATGATGATGATGAATGACTATATAGTACCAAAATGAATCACTGTGGAGTTACAGAAATTAACAGCAAATGTCTAGAGCCTTATATCTCTAGCACGGTCTACTCTTCTGCTTCAACTTTCCATCTGTCTGAAACGATAATAGGTACTTCTATAACACAACATACAGCAGCAAACTGCAACAAGCACAACCAAAATTAGTAGTGAACATTTACATTTGTATAAATGTAAAACAAGAAGATATTAGTTGTTGCACGATCAGAGTAAATTGCATGCCACCGGTAAAAAATAAACAAAAGTCTTCACTGACTTTGAGTCAGATAAACAGCTCAAATGACGTCCAGAATTTAATGAATAAAATTTAAAAAAAATGCAGTAACAACTTTTAAAAAACGAACAATGTACAAACGTGAGAAACTAGAGACACAATTTTAACAAATAAAGGAAAAAAGTAGGCTGTAATTACATCTCTGGATTTTGGTGACACTGATAAATCATGAGTGCTAGCTCAAGTCATTTATCAAAAGACCCGAAAGGACAACTTAATTCTGTACTCTTGGTTGGGCACTATTCCTTTTATTATAGTTAAACTGTTTTTCAGAAATTGCGGAGGCAAACTTTAATCATAGTTCACAAAAAAAAAATCTATTTTTTGAGAAAAACAGGAAGCAGCTAATAAAATTATCAATTTATCAAAACAATTTTGACCATACTCCTAAAAGCAAATTATACAGAAGACTATTTGTATTATGGTCTATGTCTGATATACTATTGATTTAATTAATAAGATATACCACATGCTAAATGTGAACTAAAAGCACAGTTATGTCTCCTAAGAACCCTTCAGCATTACTGAAATATGTTTCACTTCCACTCATAGACTCCCTCCTTTCCCTGTAGCTGCTCTTCTAAACAAATACCTTTCTTTATCATCTATATTCAAGAAAAACATCTCAGGACTGAAATGGACAAGGGTTGAAGTGGATTGATTAGCAGCATTTTATTTTCTGGTCTACACAGTAAAATAATGAACTGTATGTTTTGTAGAGGCAATTTGCAGAGCAGCCTTTTCTCTCTAATTACTGCCAAGCTAATGCAGAACACTCATGGATGGGAAAACAAACATTTACAGAAATACATGACATTTAAACAAAGACAAGAAATTGTGAATTTTCATTATTGCTTCAATTCTATCAAACTTAAATTAAATCTATGGTTCTTTTATTGTGCTTGCCTTGTTACATTAGGTTGCTTGTTGGGGCAATTATAAGATTGGCCAAGACAAGCTACTTTTGTGTGCGCGTGTGTGTGTACAAAAATACATGCACTGTCAAAAGTTGAACACAAACCCAAATACTAAAAAGTATTTCAGTATGAAACCAGTTGACACAGTCAAAATAGGAAGAACTGAATTCTGGAATCCAATTAATAAATACATTTTTGTATTTTCTCCATTGGCATTCAGAGGCAATGTTTTAAATGATTTCCTTTGCTGAAAAGAAATACATTACAAAGATGTATCTTCATTAAGTAATCATTTTCTTCCTTATGGAATTTTTCAATAACAGTATAAAGTTTTCATCTTGTGTTTTTCAAGTAAACAAGAATGTCCGATCTATGACTATGATACAATACGATATGGCAGGTGTGGTACTACTGCAAACAGATCATACCAAAAAAACTAAGGAAACAACATTTAGAATACATTGTACAGTTTCCTTGGATTAAACAGCGATCTAAACAACTGCTTATCAAATGTCTACCCGTTGAGCTAATTTATAATTGAGAAATTTTACAAGATTATGTATGGTCACTGTCATATTAGTTGACATTAAATACATGCGGAGTAATTAGCAAATAATATCATAATGAAATGCAAGCCAAGATACTAGTTTAGATGTTGAACCTGACTAATGAGTAATGTACTCAGACTAGGATGTCTTAAGTGTAGACACAACAGTCCATTTAAATAAAAACACAGAGCCTCTGCCAAGGCTTTAAGCACACAAAATAAGGATAATAAAGATAATAAATGGCAATTCAGCAAGACGTCAATAAAGGCTCTCAGTTGACAAGACAATATGAATATATTTTAAAACTAATGTTTGCAGAGCAAGGCCTGTGGTTTAAATAATAACTAAATAAATAAATTATATATATATATATATATATATATATATATATATATATATATATATATATATATATATATATATATATATATATTCAATAAGAAAGGTTGCTACTGTTAGTAATTATTACTTGGGGAAACTGCCCATGCAAAGTCCAGTTAAAATTAGACAAAAACTTGTGGTAAGAAAGTTTTAACACAAATGTTCTTAACAGAATGTCAGGAATTACATTTGTTTCCGGCTGTTAGGCCATGCATAAAATAAAGTTAAAATGCAATCCAATTCCTAATTAATAGTTTGAATTCAAAATGACCTTGCAATTGGTCTAACTGACATGGAATACCAATCTATATTATACTTCCCTATTCTGAATATAGTTACTGATTCTAAACTCACTCCAATGGTCTTGTCGCAATCAGACACTGTAACCAACTGCAAAGGTAACACGAAAATTGCCAAAATATTCTCAGCACAATAAAAGAGAAACAAATACCTATTAATAAAGTTATAAAGAATTGGTTACCACTCCTTTAAAGCCCACACTGCTAAGATACGGTAACACATATAAATATAGTTTTTCTTACACTTCGATTAGGTATCAATTTAAAATTCTAGTTTCCATTCAGAAAAAAGCTTGAGAACCTATATCGCTTCCTGTCATAATGGTTATTTTCTTGAATTGTCAACCAATTATTTATTTCTTCTTACATTCAAGAGACAGTGAATTCCCAAACTATATCATTCAGCTCAAGAAAACACATTTATTGACATCAAAAAGTTTTAATTTTGAACATTTAAAAACATCTTTAGGCTAGAAATATGTATTCTTCTAAAACTGTTTACTAGCTTATACTTCTACAGAAGTATAGCATAATATAGCAATGTTCATGTACTTGTTTAACAATTGTATTTATTTATTCTCTTACAAATGAAAAATATAAACATAAAAATACTAGCATCAGGGTTTATATGCAAAGAAAAATGCATTTCTACAAAAAGTTAATAGTAATCAAGGAGCTTCTCTGGTTTAAACTGCTCTTTTGTTTAGTACACGTTTCTCTAATTGATTGTGGTTCTCCAGCGTAATGTCTTGTAAAGCCAGCACAACTGCTTTGGAACTTGAAGGGTCATACTCAATTGACATAATGCAGCAGAGGTCTACAAGTTCTTGCTGGCACTTTTGCAACCCTGCCATCACATTTTTACGCTGAACTGGGTCTTTCTTTAGGACATTTGTTTCTGCTACAGAGTACCCAATTAGGCTAGAAAGAATTTGATTAGCAAGCTCCACGTCTAAATATTCAGAACCATCTGAAATTTTGGCTTGGATGCTCCAGCTTCCGTTGCTGTTTGACAGGTTTCCAAGAAGGGTAACGATAAAAGCTTTAACTTTCACCACAGTAACAGTCGCTGGCTTTTTAGCCAACAGCACAGACAGGTAGGTAAAAGGGAGGGAATTTGTATCAATGTTAATGTTACTCAGACTGCAACTTAAACCCCTTTCTTTTAAAGCCGAAGATGCACTACTGTCTTTTCTGTTTGAACCGTAAGCTGTTGCAATCTCCAAAGGCTGGTTACCAAAAGGCTCACATTTTAAAACAGGTCTTATTGTAACTTTTTCTGGGCAGTTTGCTACATTTGTCAATCCTATTACTGAGGAAGGTTTACTCTTACATTCCCCAGACAGAGTTTCTCGATTTGGAATTTCCAGAATGCCAGTTGTATTACTATGAAAATCTTCACTCTTCTCCTGCAGTTTCATCTCAATGGTCTTTGCATTGGTTTGCAGTTTTACTGGAACTGTGTGTTCAACAGAATCATTCAGTGTCCCTGATCTACTGTTTAGATTTACCAGAGAGGCCACATCATTGGGCCTAGTGCTATTTTGGGGTGGGCAATAATTAGCAACAGAAGGCTCTGGGCTGCTGTTGAGGTGCTGTTCCACTGACACAGAAACAGCATGCTTCTCTTGCTGAAAGATTACTTCATCCAGTTCTTCCACTGGAAAATCGTCAAAATCTGCATCGTCAAATTCTACCAATTCCTCACTGGATATTTGTGGTACAGTTTGGGGGGTCCTTGTACCAAAACTTTGGCCACTGATGTATGAGCGATTACTTTGAGGAGCAGAGTTCAGAGTAATAACACTTGAATGTTCACTCCTGCTACCATATCCACTCTCATAATCCACTTCGTTATTCATTACTAATTGATCGTCTGCTTCAAGGCTGGCAAGTAACTCCTCATCTGATGGCCCTGCATTGTTATATATAACATCATTCGCATCTTCCAGTTCTTGATCCATATTATTTGGTCTTACTGTAGCATTTTCTGGTTCACCAAGTAACCTACTGAGCACTCTTTCTTGTGTAAACTCTTCCACAAGGGCCTCCACTTCACCTCCTATCACTTTCACATTGCCAGGTTTAAGCAAAAGAACCCCAAGACGACATATAATTTCACCTTGTAACAAAATTTTGGTACCGGGATGGAGGCTGGCATGAAGAACGGGAATAGGCTGGTATTCCATTCCCTGAAGCTGCTGTACTCCATCTGTCAGCTGAAGCATCAGCAGGCGGTTGGGCTTTGCTTCCCAGGGCTTTTGCGATGCCTGTGTAACAGCGGTAACATTTTCATTTGTAGCATCTTTGCCTCTCAGTTTCTGAATTTGAGAGTATGCAGGTTGACTCACATCAACCAAGGAATCTATTTGTAGACAATAGAATCCATTAACATCCACCTTTGCAGCCTGTGAAATGCCACCAGGCAAGACTGGATGACCCAAGTCTCTAAGGTCAGTTAGAAGCCACTGCTCAAAAACCTGTTTGTTAATCTGAGCCTGAATAAGGTTTGCACCAGCATTCTCCTGCTGAATCCAGTTGACACATGCTTCAAGCCACTGGAAAGGGGCTTTTATATGCCACGTTGCCTGCAGCCAAGTCTCCACTCTTTGTACAACTCCAGATGGATTCATTTTCAAGTCAGAAAATAAATGCCATTCTAGTATTTCATAAATGACCAGCTCCTTGAAAAAAAGAAATGCAAAGTGAAAACACAAGAATTAATTTAGGGACCAGGAGGTTTAGAAAAGACTACAAGTAAACATACAGATACAGTAATTACACACCCAATATTGGATGTCACTAAACTAAAGAATAAAAATTTCTCAAAAACAAATGGGGCCAGAATTAAGAAATATTGCCTCAAATGACAGTCTTTTTTTTTCAAAATTGGTACAAAAATCCTACAAAAATTCAGTGGAATGGTCGTGTTTTACTTTAACGATCTTTTTGAAGCGGAATCAAAATCAGACACATTGCTTTTGATTTTATAAGGTGTGTGACAAACAAAAGCAATATTCAATTCAATAAACTGCACAACCACGAATACATGTTTAAGAGGGTTAAATTATAAAATGTAATCGTTCGTAACACAATTTAACCCCGTAAAATAAACAATACAGTACAAGTACATTTACTTCCATGGTGAGCATTTACAATTGTAATATAACTTGTTTAAAAACAACAACTTACTGCATTGTCATAATATGGTCATTGATGTTCTGTAAATGACTGTGTTGCCGTGAATAAACACCTAATCCATTTCACCAAAACAAATATTTTTGGTAAAACGAGATTCAAGACTCAAGTTTGATTTCAGCACAGACCGCCAAACTGACGAGCGAATAACCGAAACAACGCGAGATTACATGGTTCGGGAAGAGGGGCGTTACTTTTGAAAATGTTTATTTTTTTATTTTTTAAGTCTATAGCCAAATAAAAATAATTGTACTAATGCATCGAAAAGAGACATTTTGCATTTTTCACTTTTGCGTTTTTTTTAACTGAACGTTTAACATTTCAACACACACCTAGACAACCGTGTGGAAGAAACACAGTGATCTGTTGTATATCCAACCAAACTACCTTCACGATCGGCGTTAGCTTGGCCCCTTACTCATGGTTGGCATTCTAATTGACCAATTACGTTACAAAGGCAGAATACTGAATCATTGCCTTCCAATCAGAATGCTCCGTGCTGAGGTTAGGCCGAAGCTCCACTGTATCACATTCGGTTGTAAATCTGTCGAGGAGAGTAGGAAGGGGGTTTCAAAATAGGTAAGCAAAATAGATCGATTACACAAAATATTCAACGGTAGACGGTATTGTAACTAATGCTAATTAATATACAATATAACAGATTCAGCAGTTCAATTAGGGAGTAAAATAAAGGTACAGTTGGGTAAACTAATTGTGTTTTTAAGCCGTAGATGCAAAGGTTACTGCGTGGTGGTTTGGTGACAAAAAGATTTGTAGGATTTTTAATACTAAAATATAATGGTGGCGTTATTTTGCAGTACGTTACGCTTCGAGTGTACAGGATAGTATCTAATGTGTCCAGATATATAACATCTTATTGCTAATTAGGGAAGCAAACAGTTCGTTTTGTAATTATCTGACTGCGCCAAACTAGGCCTAAGTATTATACTACTTGGATAGTACGGGTAGAATTGTTATTGTGAGTAAGTTTGCATTTTTTTTTTTTTAATTTCCCAGTAAGATGTAGAGCCCTCTTTTCTGTATTTAGTCACACTAATTTGTTTTGCATGTATTTTTGCAGACTACCGCGGTACAGAAAAGGCCTGCTGTGGGGTTTTCACTTCAGTAACAGAGCACGGGCAAACGAGTTCTTTGTCCGGTGCAGTTCAACTAATAAATTCGAATGGACGATGTAATTTAGACATCACAACCACCCCTCCCCCCTAAAATATCTATAAAACAGCATAACAGTACACACAAAACGCGATGTTTTGGATGAGCAATATCTGGTGATGGAGCAGCCCTTTTGCGAGTTGATAGACGTACGCAATTCCTTATGGGGCATAAGCTAGGCAGGGAACTACTAATACAAATGCCATTCAAGTGGATGACCACCTCCAAAAATAATGGCATTCTCTTTTAAGATGAGATAGGAAGTGATACAATACATAATGTATATTTGCAAAGATAAATATAGATGTGAGTAGTACAGTAGTCAGTTGTAGTTACAAATGATTCAGAGATGGATTTATGCCGTGACTTTATTCAGCGTCCCAAGGGCATATTGCTTAAAGCACTCGTTTGTTTTATTTTAATTAATAATTTGATTGAACAACAAAGGCGTAATACGCGTGATCAAATTGTTCCTTGAGTCTTTAATTAGAATTACGCCGGTCGACGACGGTTTGGGAAAGCTCCTGTTGAAACAATAATAGTTAACTTTTGGAGAATAAATGTTTCGGTCGTTTATAACAGTTCGAAAAAAAAAAATCTAATCGCTTTGTGAAAAGATACGATACCAACCTACCAATGTAACGTGAAATGTCTCAGCAGCAAATATCTTGCTAGGGGAAAAAAAAAAAAAAAAAACTTCCAATAAAAGCGTTCTAAATCTGTTGTGTAAACAAACGCCGCTACTGCTAATTTGCCAGTACAGGTTCTTTATTTATAGTCAGAAAACATAATTAATATTGTCTCTCTCCTCAGTTTTTAAGCTGTTCAAAAGGAGGCGTAGTAGTTCCCGCCCACAACACGCCTATTCAGACTGAATAAATACCGGTAAGTGCACAAGCAAATTCAGTTCCACCAAACGTTGATTCTGGTTATGTTTGTTTTTTCATTCATTTTTTTAATGCTCTTCTAAATGTTTATGATGACAGGTTCTAGCAGTTGCCCACAGAGAAGAGTCCAATTTCTGTCTAATTTTGTGACCAAAATACAATGGAGACTGAAATTGAACAGCAGGAAGAAGAGACAACTTTCAGCAACACAGACAACGGTAAGGGTAAAATTATCACTACCATTTTTATATCAAAGTTGTGCGATTCACACTAGCACCTGATTCACTTTGGCAAGCACTAGGGATGACAGCGGATTGAGTACCTTGTTTGGAAACTAAAAGGTACTTTTAAAAGCCACTCTTGCCTGCATGAGAGATTTTGCTTCTCTTACTGGCACAGTTGCCAAGATTTATTAAGTTGCGCACATACACCCAAAGCTAGTTGATGAGCAGTTAGATTAGTCTGTTTTATGTACCTAAAGACACCTGTGCATCTTAGTAAGTGAAACTAGACAAATCATGACCGCATTAATGTAGGTTTTATTTATTTTTTTATTGCAGGCATTTGGGTCAGTGGCTTTAATATTTGAAGGTCCACTAAATTTACGACTGCTCCAAATTCTTACAAATGTTTCTTCATTGTTATTGCAAATTTGTTATATTGCTACATGCACCTAGATTAACTACTGATGTCTGACAGTTTGATTAAAAGGGAGGCATGCTTTTTTCAGTACATAGTTGATGCAGAATTGGATGGTTAAGTGGACATTCACTAAGGTTCTGTAAATGAATGATTGTCTGCCTTTGTACTGTTTCTGAAAGGGAACATGAATCAGGAAAATGGTAGCAGGGTAGAGAGTCTCTGGTTGCTATGGCAATAACCAAAACAAAGATTCACATTGCTATCAGACACAATTAAATACAGCTAATTAAATACAGCTCTTTGTTAGCAGTCATTTAATTTGTACAGGCAGTTATTGTTATTGAAATGGCTGTATACATTTGAACATGTCCAGTGTTTCTAATTTTGCAGATGAGATTGTAATCTAGGACAGATCTAATAAAAGGGGCACATTTGGCATACAGTAATGCAGTTACATTTTGCTGTGCATGAATAACCCTATTGTCATCTTTTCTAATGTAAATGCCACCCTTTCAGTTTCTGTGCAAGGTATTTCTACAGCCTTTCAACAATTACAATACAGAAGTTAAATATTAAAATATTGCATACAATTCATTTGTTGTGAGAGTCGTGCATTCTATACAGAATAGCTGCTTTTGTTTGAACAGGAGCCCTCATTTTTGCTATGCAGTTCATAGTGAAAACATAGGCCTTGGGTTTTTCTTGCATTATTAAACTTAGATCACAGGCTCTCGAATGGTGCATCTGGTAAAGGCACCTCGTTGGTCTGAGTCCAAGGGGGGGGGGGGGGGGGGGGGGGGGGGGTTAGGTCGGCCAGGTTGTCCTCTGCTCACAGCACATCAACGACCCCTGTAGCCTGGCTTGGTGCCTGCGGGTTTATTGGTAAGCTGGCCGGAGCTGCGTTGTCCTCCAATGCTGTAGCTTCGAGGTTGCTACATGGTGAGTCTGCAGTGTGAAAAGAAGCGGTCAGCTGACAACACACGACTACTACATTTTAAATAAAAACATAAAATAAAACTGAGATCAAATCCTTCCTGCTTGCATAATAAATACAATATATGCATATTTCCTAGGCAAGCGCCCGGCAGAGGATATGGAGGAAGAGCAGGTCTTCAAAAGGTCCCGCAATACTGATGAAATGGTGGAATTGCGTGTTTTGTTGCAAAGCAAAGTATGTGCATTTTTTTAAAAATATTTTTCCATTTATATCTGCTGGTAATACCAAACTAATTTAAATTTCTTTCTATTTAGAATGCTGGAGCTGTGATTGGCAAGGGTGGCAAAAACATTAAAGCACTACGTACAGACGTGAGTATTTATTAGAAGTTATACACCAAAGAAGCAATTTTTGTATTGCTTTTGTAACCTATTCTTTTATACCTTCAGTACTATTAGAGATTAAAAAAAATATGTAACCTTTTTGGGGGTTTGTGGTGGCTTCAGTTGCAAGCCATTTGTAGTGATTTGGGTCCTAAGGATTTTTAGGGTTTCACTGTTTCCACCTCAGTTTGTCTCTCTGTTATTATTATTTAATTCAACCTCTCCCAAGTACTAACAGGATTCCATTAAATTATACTCCAACTGAATTGAAAACTTAATTAGCGGCACACGCAATGTCGATACCCCTTTTTAATTACATATTTTCCCATTAAGCAAATCTTCCAAATAATACATAATCCCTTGCGGTGGCTGGCCTAAACCAGAGTTAATTTTTTTTTTTTTTTTTTTTTTTTTTTACATTTCCATCTATTCTTCCTTCAACAGAACATTGTTTTAAAATGAATATCGATCACAAATCAATTCTAAACACTTAAGTACCGAAATTATTAAATATTAAGTTGCCCAAGTTATTGTTTCTATAGGTTGGCTCATGTGACCAGACAGTTTTTTTTTTTTTTGTTTTTTTTTTTTGTGTGAAAAAAGCGAAATATGCACTTTAAGAATATTTACGTTTTATTTAAGTTTGTTTTACATTGAAACCCACAATTACCACTTTTTGCCCAAATGAAAGCCCCATTAAACGTGTCTACTGTCCTGAGCGGACCTATGGTCTTGGTTAGATGTTAGTTTTGTAGTTCTGAATCTAAGAAATAGCCCTTCAGTCCATTTTGTTACCTTTATAAAGCTGTGCAGTATTTAATGGAAGACACAGTCAACTGCTCTTGTTCATTCCTCAGGACATAAGTCTATTATAGAGGATTTAATAGTGATGAGTATAGTTTGTATTCAATTAAAATGTATTCCTTTTCCCCCCTCTTCCCTCTCCTTTTTTTGTTTTTTTTGTTTTTTTTTTGGCCACCTATCTCCGTTGCCCATGTTCTGGATCGACATGCCCCTGCGTTGCCCATCATGACGTTGGCCCATCCACCCCTGAACGCCCATGTGAAACCCTGGTTGGCCATGCCCATAAATGTGCTCATTGCCAAACGGGCACCTTACTTGACAACTGATTGAATGCCCATACCCAATGCCAACATCCACGAACGCCAATGACCAATGCAGTACAATGCCAGTGTATCAGTCCCAGACAGCAGTGGCCCCGAGCGGTATGTCCCAACAGTTTATGCCTCACTGCCTGATTAGAAAGAGAAAAATGTATTTAATAACCTGCCTTTTTTATTTGTTTAATAGTATCCCCTTTTTAAGACGGTGTACTGGGTTTTTTTTCTGTATTTTCCCCATTAAGTCTTTATTATTATTTTTTTGTCACTGCAATTATTACATGAGTTGCCTACACAGAGAGATCCACTAATTCATTTGAATGGAAGGAGCACAGCTTGAAGTGTTGCATATTTTGCTGCGTTGTTAATGATGAATTGTTCAAAGCAGTCTTTCTCGCTCTGTCCTTGTGGCCCACCTTGCTCCCCCCTTCCCTGCGCCCCCCTCCCCAACATCACGTGTTCATAATCTTTAATGAGAAATATGCCAGCGTTCTGACCACTCTCTCACTACTCATTAGTGTTGTCTGTTTTGTTTTGTCCTGCATTCGTATTTGGTTTCTCAAAGGGCCCATCAGTAATGCTGTATCTTCCAACTTTTTTCATAACCTTGCTCCAGATTTCTGTCCAGCACCTCTACAATGTTCACCACTTGCATACTCTCCTGCTTTTTTCCTCCCCTATGAGAAGGTGTGCCAGTGTTACGAATGTGATAGCGAGACTTTTTTTTTTTTTTTTTTTTTTTTTTTTTTTTTACTAAATTGCTGGTGGTGGGGAATTTTAATGAATTTCCACATTTCCTGCTCTCGGCTACGCAAAGTTTTCTTGCCCACTTAATCTGAGCCCTTCCAGTTGCCCATTCTTCAAGACTTGTCATTTGTTTTATTTACTATATGTTAGATTTAAAAGTTATGCATGTTAATGTTCTGTAACTAGTTTTATGTTGTTGATGGGGAATTTTAAGTATAATTTCTGCATCTCTAAAATCATCATTAAAAATGTGGTGACTGTAAATTTGATGTTTTAATAGTTGAATTTCACATGTGTCTGATTTACAATTCATTCTTTTTTTTTTCTTTTTTCCATTTGGAAATTGCCGGTGATTAATGGTATTTCACAGTATTCTGAGTATCAGTGCCGACATCGAAACAATTGGCGAGATTCTGCTAAAGATTATCCCTACCTTGGAAGAGGTATGAACTTTGCTTTTTGGTGGAAGATATAGTGTGCATATGAAGGGATTTAATGTGCCATAGTCCTTGTTTGAGGACAGGCTACTTTTGTAATTTTTTGGAGCATTTTTAACTGGCATCTACCTGTTTACATTTTCTCTAACTGTCTTATGATAACTTTGGAATATGGCTGATTCCCTTGGTAAACTTTTTTTTTTTTTTTTTTTTTTTTTGAAATGGAATTAAAAAAACTGTTCTGCGTTTTTACTATCGGGTATTGTAAATGTTGTTCATACAAACTAGTTATCAATACTGCCTGGGAGGGCAGCAGTTATTTATTAATATAGTAAGTGTGCTGTTTGTGCCACGTGATCTTCTAGTAGCTTTTTTTTTTTTAATGTAAGTGTATTTCATTAATTTTTTTCCTTACAAATAGTACCAGCATTATAAAGGGATTGACTTTGATAGTGAGCTGAGACTTCTCATTCATCAAAGCCTGGCAGGAGGCATTATTGGTGTTAAGGGAGCCAAGATCAAGGAGCTGAGAGAGGTAAGAATGTCTGAAGTTTAATAGTTTTGTTTGATCATTCCAATAGGTAAGAAGTAAGTCATTCTGGTGTGTCTATTGTATTTATTTACTCACAACATAGACATTAACCCTACTACAGTATATAATTGTGCTGCTACCTTTCTTGCTTTATGTAACTTAGCTATAGTTTTCTAATGTATAGGTCCAATTGTACACTTTGCTACCTTAGCCGTACTGGAATTTGAAAAAAAAGTGTGTGTGTATCTATATAGTGAGGCTGTGAAAACAAAGTTGAGACTTAAAATTTGTATTCTTGGTTTTAGCCTCATTCAAGTTTGTTTTATTCCTTGATATATTATTGTGCCATTGACTGCCACAATAATATTGTGGAGACAGTACATAAAATGAGGACTTCGTAGTAATCTGATCATGAAATTCAACTACAAATAAGAACACATATATATTAACCCTTCATCAGCGGTAAAGTGGAAAGAAATGCAAATGCATCCCATACAATAGGGTTAGGTTATTAGAGGTGGGCAACAATATGTATTTTTGAAAATTGTATATGAATATCGAAGTCTTCCACAACACAGAAATATAATAACACAATTGCAATATGAGACATAGATATGTTAACAGTTATTTACATATGAAAAGCAATAACTTTAACTTAGTGGTGATTTGGTTCATAATATCCATGGAGAAAAACAAGGTATTGTTATATTGTTTTACTGTTCCATCATCAGCCACCTCAACTGAAATATTTCTATACTTCACTGCGCACAGACTTTCGCCAATTCTGAAGTAATTGAATATTCAGCTGCTCTGCGTGTACATGCTGACTCGCACCTCAAAATATTAAGTACCGTGTCGTGCAGAATTTTCATTATTTTGAGATGTGTTTTGATGTTTTAAAAGTACATCTCATTTATAATACTGAAAGTTCACATTTTAAAAATACATTCACAATAGCGCAAGTAAATCACACGGACAAAATGCAATGAACCGCTGATGCCTACGCTTATCTCAAAATAATGCCAATAGTGCTTAATGCAGCATGCAAATAGCGTTTGGTACCAAAATGCCAATCAATGGAGTAAATGGCTAAATAATACTTTAGTGGGGGTCCTGAGTGGCCCATCCAGTTAAAGCACTGCTGCTGGGATATAAAAATAATTGGTCACTGTTTAAATAAAATAATTCTTTAGTGTGTGATGTTTGCAGACAAGACTGACAATGATTGGTATATGTAGGGTTTGTTGTATAAATATAAAATAAACTTGGTTATACTGTGTTTTTTCTAGCAGTATTAGCAATAAAAAAAAGTATGCAACTGCGAGCGTACATAATTTTTATTTTTTTTTAAATCCCACGATATTGCGATATGGATATTATCGATATCAAAATATTGATATTGGTGCTGTTGGAAAACATGGTTCGAGAATTGATTAGCAGTTTGCTACGCATGTGGACTGGCAGAGCTATACTGGTGTTCTTTTCTGAAAAGACTAATATTGCAGATAGCAGACTGTTTGGTTCAAATTGCATGTACTGCTAACCATTGATAAAGACGTTGCGTCTACAAGCTCTTGCCCAACAATGACTGCAAGATAACAATGCTGTGGACTACAATTAGCACAGGCTCTAAAGACTTCAGAGAGATCGAAAGAGATCAAAGGGGGTCGCAAGAAGATAACAAAAGGCAGATGTATGGACCTTTTGTCTCCAGGAGTGTAAAGAATGCACTGAGTTCAGAGGTTGTCACATTAGACTACACTCACACAATAAATTAAATTACCTTGGCTATTGGTTAAGTGTCAGAGAAAGGGGAGGTTGACCAGCTATACAGAAGGGTATTTAATGTCATGCAAACATTGTAATGATGAGTATTCTGTTTGTCCTGTACCTGGGACCAGACTCCCTGCATATTTCAATAAACCTGGCAACTGATTGAAGAAAATCACCATCTATTTTTTTTAAGTTACTTCAGGTGCCCACTCCTAGTTCTTATAACGCTGGTTCCCTGAAATAGAAATGTAACCATTGATGAAGGGGTATTTACAGTGGCTTGCGAAAGTATTGACCCCCCTTGGCATTTTTCCTATTTTGTTGCCTTACAACCTGGAATTAAAATTGATTTTTTGGGGGGTTTGTATCTTTTGATTTACACAACATGCCTACCACTTTGAAGATGCAAAATATTTTTTATTGTGAAACAAACAAGAAATAAGACAAAAAAACAGAAAACTTGAGCGTGCATAAGTATTCACCCCCAGAGTCAATACTTTGTAGAGCCACCTTTTGCAGCAATTACAGCTGCAAGTCTCTTGGGGTATGTATCTATAAGCTTGGCACATATAGCCACTGGGATTTTTGCCCATTCTTCAAGGCAAAACTGCTTCGGCTCCTTCAAGTTGGATGGGTTCCGCTGGTGTACAGCAATCTTTAAGTCATACCACAGATTTTCAATTGGATTAAGGTCTGGGCTTTGACTAGGTCATTCCAAGACATTTAAATGTTTCCCCTTAAACCACTCGAGTGTTGCTTTAGCAGTATGCTTAGGGTCATTGTCCTGCTGGAAGGTGAACCTCCGTCCCAGTCTCAAATCTATGGAAGACTGAAACAGGTTTCCCTCAAGAATTTCCCTGTATTTAGCCCCATCCATCATTCCTTCAATTCTGACCAGTTTCCCAGTCCCTGCCGATGAAAAACATCCCCACAGCATGATGCTGCCACCACCATGCTTCACTGTGGGGATGGTGTTCTCGAGGTGATGAGAGGTGTTGGGTTTGCACCAGACATAGCATTTTCCTTGATGGCCAAAAAGCTCAATTTTAGTCTCATCTGACCAGAGTACCTTCTTCCATATGTTTGGGGAGTCTCCCACATGCCTTTTGGCGAACACCAAACATGTTTGCTTTTTTTTTTTTTTTAAGCAATGGCTTTTTTCTGGCCACTCTTCCATAAAGCCCAGCTCTGTGGAGTGTATGGCTTAAAGTGGTCCTATGGACAGATACTCCAATCTCCGCTGTGGAGCTTACCAGCTCCTTCAGGGTTATCTTTGGTCTCTTTGTTGCCTCTCTGATTAATGCCCTCCTTGCCTGGTTCGTGAGTTTTGGTGGGCGGCCCTCTCTTGCGAGGTTTGTTGTGGTGCCATATTCTTTCCATTTTTTAATAATGGCTTTAATGGTGCTCCGTGGGATGTTCAAAGTTTCAGATTTTTTTTTATAACCCAACCCTGATCTGTACTTCTCCACAACTTTGTCCCTGACCTGTTTGGAGAGCTCCTTGGGTTTTCATGGTGCCGCTTGCTTGGTGGTGCCCCTTGCTTAGTGGTGTTGCAGACTCTGGGACCTTTCAGAACAGGTGTATATATACTGAGATCATGTGACAGATCATGTGACACTTAGATTGCACACAGGTGGACTTTATTTAACTAATTATGTGACTTCTGAAGGTAATTGGTTGCACCAGATCTTATTTAGAGGCTTAATAGCAAAGGGGGTGAATACATACGCACGCACCACTTTTCCGTAATTTATTTTTTAGAATTTTTTTAAACAAGTTATTTTTTTCATTTCACTTCACCAATTTGGACTATTTTGTGTATGTCCATTACATGAAATCCAAATAAAAATCAATTTTAATTCCAGGTTGTAAGGCAACAAAATAGGAAAAATGCCAAGGGGGGTCAATACTTTCGCAAGCCACTGTACCTTTTAAAGACCCGGAAACCTGAATAAGATATATCAAAGCTCCTCGCCCAGCCTGTGACGTATTCATGGCCTGCCCACAAGGGTGTAAAGAGATCGCGCACACAGATCCCAGTGTAACTTTTCCTTCAAGCCTGCTGAAATCATGGACGCAGTGACCTTGAAGGTTAATGGTTAAATTTCTATTTCGGGGAACAAGAGTTATGATAATAACCTAATGTTCCCTTTCATATATGAAGTGTTATCATTACCGAATGGGTTAGTATACTGAAGCCGTCAGAAGGGCAAGCTTGGCGTACGACCGTTGTGCTACGAGGCTAAGCCGAGGCTGCCTTGTGCATTACCATTTGGTACCCCAGTAACAAGTAGCTAAAGAAATTGAAGGAGGAGCTCACTTTCGAAGCTGCCCTTAACACCTGTTCCAAAGCCAGAGTTTTGAGGATCCTTGACATTTAGTCTGTAGAACCTAGTGAAGGTATATGGAGTAGCACACACTGCTACATTGCAAATTGTACTTGACAGGTGCACATTGGAATAAAGCTCAGGAAGTTGCCATGCCCCTGGTGGAGCTTCTCTGGAGGGGGCAAGTTGGCTAGCTCGGACATAGTCCACGTTGTTTTTTATTACTCGCATTGACCTGGCTGCCTTGGGATTTTTCACCCAAAGTATTTTTGCAAGACCTGTTTGTGATATTTGGTAAATAAAGACAATAGTCTTCCAGTGGTACATCTTGCCGTGCAGTACAGGTACGTAATAACTGGAGCAGACAGGTGCATCAAGAGAAAGAAGTTAAGCCTCAAATTTAAGACTGGGTGTGTTCCACTAATGTACGAACCACTAATGTTTGCATATGTTACATGTTTGCATTTTGTTTGAAAAGCTAAATATTTTTTTAAAACAAATTTTTTAAATTTATTTTAGAACACACAAACAACAATCAAACTGTTCCAAGAGTGTTGCCCTCACTCTACCGACAGAGTAGTGCTTGTTGGAGGAAAACCTGACCGAGTTGTAGAATGCATTAAGGTTATTCTTGAACTGATATCAGAGGTAAGATGAAAGTGATTTAATATACAATTTCATGTTGCATGTTGTTGAAACTAGTGCACATATTATTATTTTTGTTTTTTAAATTGACTTTCTGTGTAACAAGGTCAACCTTTATATTTTAATGTCTTATTTTTAGTCTCCTATTAAAGGGCGTGCGCAGCCTTACGATCCAAACTTTTATGATGAAACATACGACTATGGTGGTTTTACCATGATGTACGATGACCGCGGAAGGCGTCCCATGGGTTTCCCTATGCGTGGTAGAGGGGGCTTTGATCGCATGCCTCCTGGTGGAAGAGGGGGCCGCCCCATGCCTCAGTCTCGCAGGGATTACGATGACATGAGCCCTCGCAGAGGACCACCTCCCCCTCCCCCAGGGCGAGGTGGCAGAGGAGGCAGCCGGGCTCGCAATCTTCCCCTCCCGCCACCACCGCCCCCAAGAGGAGGGTAAGGACACTAGTGATAGATGTAGCAGAATGTTCATTTCATGTTGTGGTTTGATAAATGAGCCTCAACCTGAATTTTCACATTCTGCTATGTGTCCATGTCTTATGGATGTGCATATTCTGAAGGGCAAGCGTATGGAAGCATGTTGGCTTCATAAATAAACCTGCAAGAAGTTTTAAAATATCCTATTCTCATATGTATTACTTATTTACTTTGCCCATATTCATTCGAGAGCTTTACAGTTGTCTATAGCTTTTAAAGTTCTGGTGTGTATATTTCCAATATATACATATTTATCAAAGTTGTCCCATACGTTGACTGACTGCCACATCACATGGTTGCCTTTTTCTATTGGGGTATATTCTTGGGCAGAACTCTGTGGCCTCTGTTGGCTCCCGCAGGCATAAATTAAGTCGAATGTTCTCTTGAGATCATAAGTTTATTATGACTCCCTAGTTTAACAGACTTAATCGCTTTGATATTAATCGAATCTGGCCTTCGTGAATTCTCTGCAGTTTTCTATATCTTTGTTTTACTGTTTATAGTTCAAAACAATATGGGTTTAAATTAATAAGCATTTTAAAGTTATAAGGTTCTATATTCCCCGTTCTCGAATTATTTACAGAAGTGAGCCGTATTCCTTCGAGAGCTATCCTGCCAGTTCAGACGACGGAGCAGAGTAAGTTATTTTACCCGCAATTGGGTGCATATCGCGGGGTAACGGGAAAACTGCTGTCAGTGTGCAAAACAATTGATGAGAAAAGCAACTGTTATTGTAAACTTCTTATTCAATCTGTTAAAACAGGATTGTGAAATATAACATGTATTGTGGGTCTTAGGTTTGGTAGGTATGGGCAGAAATGCTGGAAAACAAATGCATTGTTCATTAAATAAGAGAGATATAACATTCAAAGGTAAGACCTTTGAGGGTGCGGGATTTAAAATGACATTTCTGAAACTACTATTAAATACCGTAAAACATGTCTAATCCAGCCCCTCTACATACTGGCATTCTGTGTAAATTGGCATGATTTTTGGTTCCCATTAAATTCCTTATTGAAATGAATAGTGTGGTACCCTGTACAATCTGGAGCCAGTCTATTATGGAATCTGGCATAGTTTAAAACTAGTATAAAAAACACCACAAGAGGAGGACTTTGAATATATAATCAGTTATACTGCCAGTGACATTGTTAATTTTTCAGTATCTCTTGAAATAAAAAAGAATGTTTACCAAATCCAACACAGAGCTGTGTGAAAAATTATAAATCGCAAAGCAAACTGTTTTTGGAATTTTTTTTGGTGGGGGGTTGCCTTTTTAAAACAACACAAAACCTTAATCGGTGTGTGTCAGGCACGTCGGATGTAATTTATTTCACATGAACTGTTTAAGTGTTTTTTTTTTCACAGTAAAACATGTTTAAAAGGCACTGCATATCAACAGGACACGCGGTACTGTATCTCCAGCCAAGCCCCACCCCTTGTTCGCTGTATTTTTCACATCCCTCTTTATAGACGTGCATACTGATAAATCATCTCCTGATCACTCGTTTTCTCACCAAACTCCTCAATGCGATCCAGGTCATTTGTTTTATTACTATAACATCTAAAAAAGCTTTGCAAATGTCTGTGACATTCTTTGAGCACTGGGTGCGTAAGCAGTTACGTCCTTTGTTTATGTCTGCTTATCTCTGGTGCAGTTACTAGGGCTATTGCTCACACACCCCTTTTATTTCGGGTTCATTCGGCTCCTATCGGTCTCACTCGGCCATTGAATGGCTTTCTTGGCTTTTTCCGGGGAGAAAAACGACTAGACCTGTGCTGTGCTTTAGGTCTTTTTGAAGGTGTCGGACCTGGTCCGACATTGGACCGCAGAGGGTTAATTGGACCGCAAAGTGACGTATGCGCAGGTGTGTGCAATGTTAAACTACTGTACCAGTGCCCCAATGGGATTACTACAGCCATACAGTCTCTATAAATTTCCTTATTCCCACCCTCTCGAGCCATTGATTTGTCAACATTCAGACTGAACACGCCCCTGGGATCCGTATCAAACAGTTATTTGTTAGAAAGCCGAGTGAACTAATGAAGTCTTCGGTTTGTTGTAACTGTAATGCTGTAATAATGCAGGTGACTATGAGACTGGGCAGTCAGACAAAAAAACAGAAAATGCTACTCTGGTTTGAAATTGCCAAAATGGCAACTGCAATGCTGAAAAAACAGTACGTGACTGGAGACCAAACAGACCAACATAAAATGGTGAAAGAAAAACAAGTTGTTAGGAGGAAAATGTTTATGGCTTAATGTAGAAAACATTTAGTTTGAATGACTAGTACATAAACTGTAACTTTTACATGTCTATGCAACACAGTGGTACACTTGTGAATTGTGTATGGTTCTGATTAACAAAACAGTTTCATTGTACAGCTGGAGGTTTAATGCAATTGTACTGCACCGTATGCAACACTAAGATGTTTTGTTTACTGGTTGTTCGATGGTGCGCGGTTTAGTTTTATTGTTTGTTATTGATGCAAGCTGCTTTTTTAATTTATTTTTTAAAATTTGGAATCGCCAGTTATTTTTCTGATTCTCCCCAATTTGAAATGCCCAATTATTTTTATTTCAACCTGGCCAACCGATGCCACCCCCGTGCTGACTCGAGAGACAAAGATGGACACACGCATCCTGCGAAATGTGCACCATCAGCCATCCGCTGCTTTTCACTCTGCAGGCCAACCATGCAGACTCCTCAGAGCTACAGCGTCAGAGAACCACGCAACTCTGGGCTACTTACAGGCAGGCGCCCAGCCAGTCCACAGGGCTGGTACGTGGTGAGCCAAGGACACCCTGGCCGACCTAAGCCCTCCCCCACACGGGCGGCGCTCTGCCAGCTGTGCGCTGCCACCTGTGAACTCCCGTCCACGGTTGGCAGTGGAATACCCTGGACTCTAACCAGCGACCTGCAGGCTGTAGGGCTCATCCTGCACTCCACGCAGAGTTCCTTTACCAGATGCACCACTTAGAAGCCCCTGCAGCACTGTTTTAATACTTTCTTTCAAATTTGAATTTATAATACAATGAATTTTGTAAAAGCCAGTGTAGCTGGAATTGTCCCAAGTGGTTTTGGAAAGAAATGTTCTTGAACTTGTTTGGGTACTAAAATAAGTTAAAATAAAATTGTTTCATACAGATGTGATGTGCAATGTGTAACTTGATTTTACGCTCTTAATTACTTTTTAAATTAGAAATTTTGAAAAACTGAATAGTTTCTAGCAGTTTAAAAATGAAAAACTGTAAAATGATTAATGCAATAATGTTGGAGACAGGGTTATTTCGAAACTAAGCCTGTGTATCTTTCTTGGTGTTGAGCATGTAGGAAAAAAAGTCAATTGTAAAAATAGCATTTTAAACGAGTGTTTTCCTAAAATTGAAGTCTCAAAAAAAGGGGAGTAACTTTTACGCAAGTGCGACCTATAAAACGATTTTTACAGTAATTCAATCTCAACACTATTGGTGTAATTTATTCTAATATCCCCAGGTTGCGCCAGTTAGTAAATCAGCCCCATAGTATGTTTTTTGTGCTGTAGTGTACATTTGACATGGTGTTCTTGTCTGGTGTGTGTTTTTGACAAGCCCTGCATTGCGTATGTGTGACAAGGAGACACTTCAGCAAGGAAAGTGTATCACTTCCACAACTTGCTTCGTTGTTTGGAGTGGTTTGTTTTGAAGTGAACTGGAATACGTTTTGTATCGCTTGGTTTGATGCATATCCTGGTGTGATTTACGTGGTTCTCAGAGGTTTCACATATCAGTCCAAGCGAACTGAACCACACTTCAATCTGCATCAAAGGGCCAAACGAACGAACGAACTAGGTTCTACCTAAACAGTTCTGCCTTACTTTCAATCACCACCATCACTGCCGTTTTGCCCTTGCATTTTCATACTGCAAGCATGTTTCTAAACCAAGTTATGGTACTTCCAGCCTTGGCACAGTGTCCGAGGAAGATCTTTTTTGTGAACTGATTATGCTGTATTTTGATAATGGTTTTGAAAAACTCTCAGCAACGCAGAATACTAGTTTTCAATGTCTCAGTTAGCGGAGTCAAGCAACTGCAGTGGAATACCCTACTTTTTTTTTTTTTTTTTTCCTCTGAAGTACTTTTATTTGTTCATATTTTCTTTTGTTTTTTTAAGGTAAGTGAAGAAATGTTTTGTACAAACTCCATATGTGTAACAATCACTAGTAACATTTATTTGCAGTGTCATTTAATGGTGTTACTATACATATTTTACCCCATGTCAAAGTAAACTCTTATCTGTTCTTAGAAATATTTACCAATAAGTTATTTTATTTTAAGAAATAATAGGTCATTTCCTAATGCTCTTTACCATCAAGTAAACAAGGATTCCTTTTTTTGTACGTGGAATAGTTCTAACACAGCAGCGCCACATTGGTTTGAGCAAAGGATAGATTTAAATAATAATCCAAATACATACTTGACAGTAACACATTGTACAGTAATATTTCTCCATTTAATAAGTTAATTTTATAACTTGCATAATGTACTACACACAGTGATATTAAGGTTACCATGGTTTTTATTTTTTTAATAATTGATCATGCCAGAAATTGTATTAATATACTTATGTTAATTGTCTTATTTACTTATACATGTTTTTGTAGTCACATAACTGAATCCTGTTTGCTTGGAAAGACATTGAGTCAGTCTATACCTGCAGGTGTATCCTTAGTGAAATGGGTTAAAGAGAACATGTTTCAGAGAATGTTAAGATTTTTTTTCTTTCTTTCTTTAAGTAATGATAGAAGAGGCAGGCCTGGTGATCGCTACGACGGAATGGTAATTTATTTATGGACATTAAGCAATATATTTTGTTACCAGAAAAAACACTTGCATTTGATGTGCTGATAATCGGTAGTTTAAAGGTTATTGTTAACATAACCTTAAGTCTGTACATTTATGGTGCAAGCTGGCTCAGCTTTTCATTGCTAGGCAACACATTTTTGAATTACTGGTTGCTTCGGTAACCAAAGAACTGTTGAATTTGTAGGTAAAAGCCTAGTCTCTGTACAATGAATTCTGAGCACATATCAAAAAGCTTGTAATGTAATTGTAAACAAGTATTTTGAAAGCAACAGTACAATCTAGACCTGCGTTTTACCATGGAAATATCCAGTCCTCAAATGAATTCTGTCAGATGTATAAAGTGTCTTCCATGTCCACCTTTCAAGTAACATATTTTTCTATTGTAATCAATACCTTTCTATTTATAATTAATCAATTTGTAATTAAGTCCTGTCATGGATAGATTTTTATGCCTAATGTGTGTATATTAATCTGTTTTATTCTTTTCTTTGCTCCATGTGATGGGAATGGAACAGGGTGGGGCTGGATATGGTGAGTGCATTTTACTGAAGATATAATTCATTTTATTCTAATAAGTTGAAAAGGTATATTGTTGGGATGTGGTTGAAGTCATATGCATGTTCTACACATTCAGTTCTAAAAATCTTATTACACTTGTTACTTGTGATTTTAATTGTTTTCTTTTTGGTTTGTCTCGAAGATAATAATTCATCGTGGGAACCATTTCAGTCCGGTAAGAATTGAATCTTGCTGTGACCCATGGTAGAGAAAAAAAAGGGCCCTCCTTATACATGAATTGCCTGACATTAAATAGAAAAAAAGTGAATTATCTTTAAAGAGTTCAACAGTTGTGAAGAATAGACTGCTTGCTGGGTTTTGTTCCTGTTAATTTTTAACCAGTGTTTATCACTCATGTTACATCTGTCATCTTGTCCATTAGACAAACTAATTATTACCCAAATGCTGTAGTCTTCACCAGGGCTTTGTAGTATATGCTGGGAGAGTTCCCTTTTTTTATATGAAAGTTTGACTACTGAAGAAGGGGGGGGGGGGAAAAACCCTGAATGTTCCTTTTCTTTTTGTTTTTGTAAGGTGGCCGGGGTTCTTATGGAGATATTGGAGGACCTGTTATCACAACTCAAGTTACCATCCCCAAAGATGTATGTTTTGATTATTTTGATAAAATAGCAGTTGTATTTTGTGGGGGGGGGGGGTTGCCTTTTAATGGGTCAAAGGTCAGAACTTACCATCTGTTTTAAAGGTTTTAGGTGATGGTGCTTAGATATTTTTTTTTTTTTTTGCTGTTCTGTTTATTGTATGCCCTTCTTTCAGCTGGCTGGGTCAATAATTGGAAAGGGCGGTCAACGAATCAAGCAAATCCGGCACGAGTCTGGTGCATCAATCAAAATTGATGAACCTCTACAGGGATCAGAGGATCGCATTATTACTATCACAGGCACACAGGACCAGATCCAAAATGCTCAATATCTGTTGCAGAACAGGCAAGTATTTACAGATATGCATGTCCAAGTGTCTTCATTTTATTACTGAACTAACTCAAATGACTTTTACCTGACTATTTTATTGACTACGCTTACTTCATTTTGTTGCCTTTTTCCATAATGTTCTTATACTAATTCCTGGGAAACTATTCAAGGGTTTCTCCTAATTGTGAAACTGCTGCTATATTGTGCATTATATCAAAATAAACAAATATATAATTTTATAGGAAAAATAACACATTTCTAGTAAGACAACTTGGAAGATCTGAAAATTGGCCTTGTTCTGTGTGGAAGACTAGTGATTTTGTTGTTTTTAGCTAGATGAATTGACAACAAATTGCAGTCTGCCATACGGCACAGGCCTAGCTTCATCTGGACGACTAGAAAATATGTAATTTATTGAAAGCAGTGTTTCACACATACTAACAGGCTTCTTTCTAACAAAAAGTGCATTGCAGTTATTTATATATAATTATATTTTTTTATTTTTCTTTTTACTAACTAGTGTGATGGATGTCTTCGCTAGTTAGACAGGTAAAAATGTAATGCTTTTGATCTAAACATTTTATCAACATTTTTTGCATTTTTAATGTGTTAATGTGTTTTTTCTGTATTTCAGTGTGAAGCAGTACTCTGGTCGGTTCTTCTAAAGAAGAGTGTGATTGAAGAAAGTCTGCGCTGCTTGGTTTGACCTGTGCCTGCTTCTGTTTAAAGAGCCAACATTCCTCTGCCTTCGGTAGATGTTCTGCATTTGGAGTGTAGTTCAAGTTCTGCTTCTTTTCCATCCAATGTAACATTTTAATTCTTAGTGAACCTTACTAAATGTTTGGAATATTTGAAACTGCAGCAGAATGAGTTTATTCTGGATTTTATTTTTGTTAAATTGTTTTGATGGTTTATTGTAATGTGTTTTCTGTAACTAAATAGTGAACAGACTCATGTTTATGTACACCTGTTTGTATGGACAAAAATACTGGTGGTATAAATGTGCCAGACATCCAGTCAGTACAATGTGCAGAATGTAATCTTGTTTTGTAAGGAACATTTTATGATTTTTAAAATAAATTTAGTAAACTACTACTTCTTGCCATTTTTCAGTTAACAAAAGGTTAGGGAATGTATAAAGAAATGTAAATATACAGTAGTAATTTCTAAGACTTTTTATAGAATTTGAATAATCTCCATAAAGGACTTTTTTTTTTGTTTTTGTTTCCTGGGTTATATTCCTTACTAGTGTACTGATTGGAGTAAATAAGTACTATTGGGACCAAAACAGACAAAAAAATGATAAAAGCCCAAAACATCAGTCAAATTGGATGTCATCTGGATTCAACAGTGTATTTAGATCATTGCCTGTTTCCTTTATGGTTTTTAAACTATATGCCCCATATACATTTGATTCAATCTTTCTAGAGCACAAGTGTCTGTTTTTTTTTTTTATCCTACACTTAAATCCCACTGAATAAACTACATTGGTCTTACTGCACCCTGGTTTCTAACTATCAATTCTGTGAACATTTTACTGTAAATGTTGTCACGATGAATACCCCCCCCCCCCCCCCCCCCCCCCCCAATCTCCTGTGTGAGAGAGAATCATGGCAAATGCATCACAACACATGCCAGTATTTGAGTGCTTTATTTATTTAGCAAATTCTTGTTTGAGTGGCAGCAGTATTCAGACTTGTGTTTATTCTTATGCACAGATTTGATATAAATATAGCAAGTTGAATTCATTTCGGTATATTTTTTGTAGGGAATAGGAAAAGAGGTCACCAAGAACCTTTATATTTAATAAAAATGCCACCTTGCACCATCTATATGGTTGACAGTTGACATGTGTTTCTGTTTATATAACCACCACTGATGATATGTAATCATGTTTGTGGTTTTACTTGCAATACAATACAGATTTTATTTTCATTTCTATTTGATTTGTTTAAAAAAAAAATACTGCACTTCATGTAATGTTCATAAGTACTTATTTGCAGTTTTAAGTGAGGGAAATAACTTGTACAAGACTTTATCATGGATACTTGTAGTCCAGTCCCTTTGTGTATACCTCTTAATATTTTGTATTGCTCGTATAGTATTTCTGCTCCAACAAATAAAAAGTACAAAAAAAAAACTAATCCTTACATTATATTTACTAAATTCTCTAAAATGGCAGACAAAGCTAACTTTAACTGAAATATATTGGATTTTTACAGCTAGGCAGCATATTTTAAAGCAAAAATTAAGCACCAGTAAAACTAAGTAGGGGTTTTACATTATGGCAAATGTTATTTATCTTCAGGTAACGCTGCTAGCGGTCGAAGGCTCCGATTACTCCTGCAAGTAAATAAACAATTATTGGTTTGCCTTAATTGTAAAATAAGTTAGTGCCAGCCTGATGCTGTAATGTGAGTGAGTTGTATTAAATCAAGAAATTCAATCTCGATTTAGGCTAATTTGCAAGCAATTGTTGTAGCAAACAGCTGTCGACCTCCAGGGCATTATATAAGCACTGACGCCAATCTAGTATGCCAGCACTCTGTGCCAGCTTACCAAAGGGCCGGTAGTCTACACTGGTAGTCCTCATGGGCCTCCTCACCAAGGGGCTGGTAGTCTACACTGGTAGGCTTCAAGGGCCTCATCACCAAAGGGCTGGTAGTCTACACTAGGACAGACTGCAAATTTTTTCTGAAGGCTCCAACTCCAGACCAGGTTTGCATTTTTTATTTATTTATTTAACCCTTTGCAGTCCTATGTTGGACCAGGTCCGATGTTTAAATTTTCCCTTTCCCGTCCAGTGTCAGACTCTGTCCGACATCATCAAAAAGACGTAAAGCACAAGTAGTTTTTTCTCCGTAAAACGCCGAGAAAACCTCTCAATGGCTGAGTGAGACTGAAATAAAGAAATAAAAAGGGGGTATCTCATAGCCCTGTCCACTACAGAGATAACACAGACATAACCAAGGAGGTAGCTGCTTCTGCATCCAGCCCTCAAAGAATACCAGACATTTTCAGAGCTTTTTGGAGATGTTATAGTAATAAAATAAAGACTTGGATCGCATTATTGGGGAGTTTGATAAAACGAGTGATCAGGAGAGCATTTAGCAGTATGCACGTCTATAAAGAGGTATGTGAAAAATACAGCAAACAAGGGGTGGGGCTTGACTGGAGATTTTGCCATCCTATGTTTTAAACCTGTTTTACTCAGTAAAAAAATATTTTAAACTGCATGTAAAATAAACAGGCATGTGCAAATAAATTGGCTCTGACATGCCTGACAAGCACTGAATAAATGGACTACAAAGGGTTAATGCTCTCACTCCTGTACCTGTCTGTTTTTGAAACCTCCTCTGCACCACCCTCTCCCGTAGCCACTTCTGCTTCCTTTTCTCTATTGCTCCCTACCATGACTAACTTTAATAGCCCTGTAATCCTCTCCCCTCGTTCCTTTCCTGTGGCTTCTCCCTGCTGCTAACCTCATCTCCCCTGATAACACTACCAATCTGGTTGCCCTTTCCTCTGTCTTATGTCCTGTCCCACTTTCCTCACATCCCCACATGGATGGGGTGGGGAAACAAGACTTCTGGTCTCTCCTTCCCTGTTCTTTTCTGTCCACCCTGCTCTCTGTTAGCACCCCAACCACTCACACAGTAGACTGTCAACTGGACCTCGTCTTCACCAGGGACTGCTTGCATTCCTCTATCTCTGATCACTACTTCATCTCCTTTTCTCTGCAGCTCCCATCATTCCTGCTTCACCGACCCCCCTACCCCCATCACCTTGTCAAAACCTCTGTTCCCTCTCCCCTCTTTGCTGCTCTCGTACTTCCTCTCTATCGACTCCATAATGCCACCCTTTTCTTGTCCCTCACCTCCTGCCTCAACCTGTCTACCTTTCCCAGCTCTGGCTGCTCTCTGCTCTGCTCGGCTAGTATCGAACCTGCTCATTGCTGAAAAGAAATGGAAGAAAACCAATGTCCCTGCTGCTTTGGATCTCTATTGCTTGCTCCTTGCTTCCTTCTCTTCTACACTCACCTCTGCCAAACGCTCCTACTTCCACTCTATCATTCAGTCTTCCACTAATAATCCCTGTAAACTTTTCTCTACCTTCTACCCCTCCTTTCCACCTTCCTCTCGCGGCTGATGATTTTGCCTCCTCCAAAATCAGACAACTGCAAACTCTTCACTACCTTGCCTCCTTCCCCACCTACACCATCCTCTGCTCACTCACTCCCCATCACCCTCTACAACCCCTACTATTCTACCCTCCTCCTCGCCCCTCTCGGACTCAGACCTTTGCTGTCTGCTCTGGAGCCATAAACCCACCACATGCTCTTGACCCACTCACCATTTCTAGGCTGCTACCCCGGCTCTACTCCCTTTCATCTCCTCTCTTCTCAACACCTCTCAGTTTTGGGGCTGTTTCTCCTCTGCCTTCCAACAGGCCTGCATCAACCCCCATCTTAAAAAACAAAAACCCTCTCTGGATCCCTCATCCCTCCAGAACTATCGTCCTGTCTCCCTTCTCCCATTCCTCTCTAAACACTTGAGCAAACAGTACACCACCAGCTCTCTGCTTTCCTGTCAAGATATTTTCTGCTCAACCCCCTCCAATCTGGTTTTTGCCCAGCACACGCCACTGAAACTGCTCTTCTCTACCCATGCTGCCTCCCTCTCCTCTGTCCTAATTCTCCTCTGACCTCTCGTGCCTTTGACATGGTCAACCACTCTATTCTCCTGTCCCCCCTCACTGACCTGGGACTCTCCGGCACTTGCCTGGTTTTCCTTCTACCTCACTGATCGCATGTACCGGGTGTCCTGCCGTGGCTCGGCCTCTGCATCTTGTTCTCTTTCGACAGACCCCTTCTGTTTTCTCTCTACACCTGCTCCCTAGATCCCTTCATTCCTCCCATGGCTTCTCATATCATCTCTATGCTGATGATGCCCAGATCTTCCTCTGCTTTTCCCCTTTCTGATCCAGATGTTTCCTCCTGTATCTCAACCTGCCACTTGGCCATCTCCTCCTGGATACACTCACATCATCTCAAACTCAGCCTCTCCAAGTCAGACATCCTATACTTCCCCCCTCTTCCTCCCCCACTGCTGATCCCTCTATCTCTATTCCTCTTGAATCCACAACCGTCTCTCCCTTCTCATCCACCAAGAACCTCAATGTCACCCTCGACCCCTCCCTCTCCTACACACAGTGCATCTCTACTGTGGCACACTCCTGTCACTTCTTCCTCAGCAACACGCAGAATTTGCACCTTCCTCACTGACTACTCTGCACTGCTCCTAGTTCAGGCCCTGGTACTGTCCTGCCTTGACTACTGCAACTCCTTCCTGGCCAGCCTCCCTGCCTCTGCTATCCGTCTGCTCCAGCTCATCCAAAACTTTGTTACTCACCTTGTATTTTCCCTTCCTTGTTTCTCCCACACTACACCACTCCTTTGCTCTTTGCATTGGCTCACTATCACTGCTCACATCCAATTCAAAACTCTTCTACTGACTATCACTCTCCAGACTATCATTTCTCCCTACACCCTCTCTTATCTGCCGCGAGCACTGAGAAAGTAGTATTTTCAAATGATGGCACTCTGACATCATCATTACACCATAGTGTCAGATGACTTCACCTTACAAAGTGCACATGCTTATTCTCATCTCCTGTTTCATACAAGTGTAAACGCAACCTTCCAGAACAGAATGTTTCGGAATCCTTTAAAAATGACTGGCGTGCAGGTGTAAGCGCAGTAGTTAATAATTCAATGACTTGGTTAGGAAATTATCTTTTATGAGGTTTTGCACACACAAATACAATATTTTGTTCCTGTTTGTTATGGTAGTAGTGATTTAATAATTGCAGGCCCACCGCTTCAGCTGCATCAGGGACTGAGACCAACTATTTGCAAAAACAGTTTAAAACCTTAACACTGCAAATAAACATAATTGCTTGCTTTTAGTTCATGGTTTTCTTTGAGTATCATGAAGACTACTGTACTAACAGTGTATTTCTACAATTATTTTCTGGTTTTTAATTTTTTTTATTCATCTACTACAGGTACCTGCAAATTGGGGTGAATAGGGATGTTTTGGTAGTATACCTTTTATAACAACTTTGTGTTTACTTGCTGTTTTTGTGTAAGGATAGTGTCTATGACATGGTGGTGTAATTACTTTTATTTATCGTAAATTAAATGTGAGGTGAACAGGGACTGATATTTCTATTTCTATGCTATGTATTCAACTGCCTTGTGAACGAATTTAATATCACATTAAAAGCATTACAATGAAAACTAAGGTTTTAAACAACAATTTGACAATGAAATATTAGTAGGCCCTTGTGACAGAAATACAATGAATCTTGGTTGTAAATTTCCCTCCTGAACTGTGAGGGCGCTAAGCAGCAAGGACAGAGTTCTTTGGACGGGCTGGCCTGACACTTCTTTCCCTGGGTCAGGAAGTCGGTCAGTCTAGAAGAAGACGAGACTCCGCTGTGAGACCGTATTGACCCGGAAGGGAAACGTTGTAGCAGCCGCAGATTGTAAATGCAGCTGCACTCATTTACCAAGGGGTCATAAGGGATGGAGAATCATGATCTGTTACTTCGCTTTGGTTGCGAAATATAACCCGGAAGGACCCGTGCAGTAATTGTGAGAATATAGTGTTTGTCTTGTCTAACTGTTACTTGTGTGTTCATAGATGGCTAACACATTCTAGAGCTGTCGCTAAGGGCCAGCATAAAAACCAGGAACAGCACTACACTACTGTCACTCATTAAACTGTATCATCCACCACAAGCTCTACAGCGCGCACCCAGGACTGGTGACCGTGTTTGTATATTGTGGGAGAGATACATGTGCTTATTGTTTAGGACTGCAAACACATTATTATTTATCCTGTGCATTAAGCATTGCTGTGTATTGCCGTGGATCATTGTTTTGGTCACCAGACCTGGATTATAAAATAAAGAAAGCACTTTTCCATACCAGATTACAATCTCTGTTTTATTTATTCCTGCACTGCATCACCTCTGCATCTGTACACAATAGATCACTTTGCCACACATGGTGTCAGATAATGGGATCAGGGACCGCAATGCACTGGCAGAGATGTTGGAGGCGCCGGATAGCAGATGGGAGACAGAGGAGAGAAAGAGGGAGGAGCGCTACACTGCGCTCATTGAACAGGTAGGGCTGGTGTTTTCCACAGCACCAGCTTCTATAGGAACCTTCTCCCCCTTCGAGCTCTTGTACGGCCAATAGCCTTGCTGCATCCTTGATCTGTTGAGAGAGGGGTGGGAGGAGCACAAAGGCCGATCCAAAAATGTAGTGAAGCATGTGCTTCTACTAAGAGATTGTCTGAATTTGATCGATCATTTGGCCGAGGACAATCCTCAAATCGACTCAGCACCAACAACAGCAGCATTACAATAAAAATGCACTAATTTGAACCTTTTGACCTGGAGAAAAGGTAATGCTGCTACTTCCCTCATCATGCTAAACGGCAGGGGCCATATGAAGTGATTCGGACTATAAGGATGGTGAATTATGAAATTAATCAGCCTGATCATCGTAATGAACGTGAAATTTACCATGTCAATTTATTAAATCCCTGGCAGGAAAGAGAAGTCTTATTTATAGCCCCAGGCAATGTAGAGGATGACTTAGGATCCAGATACTCCTGCGCAAAAATCATTGGGGGAACAATTGGGTCCAGATCAGCACAGGAGCTGCGTAAGCTTATTGAGGAGTTCAGCAATGTATTTTTCTGACTTGCCTGGCAGAACTAACTTTGCTGAATACGACATTATCTCTCCACCAGGTGTCACAGTACGAGAGAGACCTTACCGGATCCCAGAAAGTCGACAAAGTGGCATTCGCAAAAAAGTGTGGGCCATGCTCAAACTTGGGGTGATTGAGCCTTCCAGGAGCAAGTGGTGCAGTCCAGTTGTCATAGTGGCCAACAAAGACAGCACAAATCGCTTCTGTGTGGACTACTGGAAGGTAAACGCTATTGCCAAGTTTGATGCGTATCCTAGGCCTCGGGTCGACGATCTTCTAGACAGACTTGGAAAGGTGAAGTTTATCTCGACTCTGGACCTGAAAAAGGGATACTGGCAGATCCCCTTAACACGCAGTTCTAGAAAGAAAAAACACATTTTCAACACCAGAAGGGCTGTTTCACTTCAAAACCATGCCATTTGGGCTACATGGTGTGCTTGCTGCCTTTCAGGGACTGATGGACCAGGTTTTATGCCCACATCATGAATATGCAGCAGTGTATATTGATGATATGTGATTACAGCTCCACCTGGCGATAGCATTTAACTAGGGTTACAGTCGTCCTTCAATCTCTAAAAGTAGCCCGGCTGACAGCTAACTTGAGAAAATGTGCGTTTGCCAAATCAGAGACTCAATATTTGGGATTTTTAATGGGGAATGGAAGGGTGAAACCCATTGTCAGCACAGCGATCCCCAAAACCAAGACTCAGGTGAGGTTGCTACTGGGATTAGCCATTTATTACCGCTGCTTTATCCCCCAGTATGCCACAGTTGTTAACCCTTTAGTTGATCTCACCAAAAAGAGTGCACCAAATTTAATTAAATGGTCAGTAGAGTGTCAGAGGGCGTTTGATTCTGTTAAACGAAGACTCTGCCAGGCCCCCACTCTCATCACACCTGATTTCACCAAGAGATTCATCCTCCACACCGATGCATTGGATGTGGGTTTGGGTGCGGTCTTGTCCCAAAAGGTTGATGGAGTAGAACACCCGATATTGTACATTAGTACAAAGATGCTCCCTCAGGAGCACAACTACTCCGTAGTCAAAAAGGAATGTTTGGCCATTAAATGGGCTACTCACTCCTTACGATACTGCCTGCTGGGACATTTACGCCCCACTCAAGTGGTTAAGCACAATGAAGGATAGCAATGCTTGGATAATATGGTGGTATCTGGCATTGTAACCCTTCATATACCGCATGGTACATCATGCAGGGAAAGATCACCAAAATGCAGATTGTTTTTCCCGGGAGGGGGAGTAATGGGAAAGGTAGATTCATCCGAGTGTTCCTTTGGCTCCACTCTGAGCAGTGGGATATATGACAGAAAGACTTATTGGTGGTAAATCTCCTTCCCTACTTGTGAGAGCACTAATTAATGGGAACAGAATACTCTGGATTACTTGAACTGACACTTCGTTCCAAAGGTTAAAAGGAATTTGGTCATGTAGAAATGAGACAGAGCTTCGGTACACTAACTCATTGACCCAGCAGGTAAATAATGTGGCAGCCACGGATTACAGGAGTGGCTGCAATTGCTTACCAAGGGGACATGAGCGATGGTATAAATAAGGGTCGAAGCGATGTATCTGTTCCTTCGCTTTGGTTACGAGAAATAACCCAGAAGGACCCGTGCAGTATTGTGATAACATATTGTGAGTGTTTGTTTTGTCTTGTCTATAATGGTTGCTTGTGTATTAATAGAAGCCTGGTATGTTCCAAAATTGAGCACTTGAGTCAAATACCACTCTGATTTGACATGGTTTCTGTGGGTGGTTGTGGCAATGTGCCCCGCCCCTGTGTGTATATGTGTGTTATATGTTACGTGTGGTTTGTTAATGTTGGTGTGTAGATATTGGTGCATGGGATATAACGTGGGTAATGAGCACAAGTTTTAAAGTGTAATTTGTCTTTTGCACATCACTCCACATGCAGATAAAATGTGTATAATGTGTGTCACGGGAGTACACTGATTAATTCATGTGCAGATGTACCTACACTCCAATTGAATGATTGATTAGCAGTCGAGTCTGGGTACAGATGTATAAAAGATGCATGTTTTCACACGTGTTTGTGAGTGGAGAGGCGAACAAAAAGTAAGAAAATAAATAATTGCTACAATGTGCTAGAAGCATTTCGTTTTGTTCGTCTATTTATTTTGGCGTCTAGTGCCATGTGCTGTTTTTGTTTAAATCTTTTATTTGTTTCATTAGAACACTGAGCGCAGCCATTGCGTCTTAGTTTCAACCCCAATACTGCCTGCTTGTGTTATTCTTTCTGGCCTGACGTCACCACTACAGCCAGCCTCTTCACAGTGGTACATTCCAAAGGTCAGCAGATACCAGCACTCTTCACCTTCCTTCAATGGCAGAGTTGGCTCTGCATGGCCGTGGTTGAATATCTTTTTCATGAAGGCCATAAAATGACACTTTGCCTCTGGTTTCTTCCCCAAGGTTCGACGTAGCGAAGCAAGTTGGGTTAGGGCCTGCTCTTTGTTGTTAGGTAGTTTATGTCTAGGCGTGCGAAATGGTAGTGATGCTACCCAGCTGTTCGATTCTTGAAGAATTCTTTGTCCATCATTTTCAGGAACTCTTTGTCCTCCTCGTAGGGGCTGGTTTATCGTCATCCCTTGTTCTCTTGAACACTGTATGTTGCCGGGAGCCGGGAGCCGAAAGCCGAGAGCCGAGAATGATCAGTGAAGGCTGTTGCCCAGCCGGGTCATATTATTTTGTGTTCGTGATTTGTTTTTGTTTGAATATTTATTTTCTGTGCTCTGTGAGCAAGTGCTCATTTTTTTTTCAACCTTTTAATTTATTTTTGTATTTGATAAACGGCGCGCTGCCCCTTTGAACTGCAGTTACCTTTGTTCTTCTTTCTTCTGGCCTGACGTCACCGCAACGCCATTTCCTGCCACAAATACCTGAATCTATAATGATTGCGTGTTACACAGAGCTTGCTGCCGCACCGGCTGCTCGCTGCTAGCTGTTTTCTGTCTGTCACACGTGGGTTCAAGAGAAATGTATCAGGTGACTGGTATGACAGACTTGTAAGAAATATTTATTTTTGTATAACTTCAGTGTCTTACTCATTCTGTGGATGTGGGTTGCAATATATTTCTATATAGATTATAGATATTGCAGTATGGAACATTCTGGGATATTGTATCAAAAGTAGGTGAGGCGTGTATTTGTTTTGTTTTTAAAGTTATGGTTTCCAAAACGGTAAAGTTAGATAAAGTCAACAATAAAAAGTGAAATGATTTATGTGAGGGTAACATTTGTATCATGAGCATACATCTATATGCTCAACTGTATAGTAAAGTTCCTTTAGACTAACTGTATAATCACATAGGTTGACAGAATGCTTGCTTGCATGAAAATATATACTTCTAATGCAATTTTTTCAAGTTTAAGTGGAAGTGAGTTTCAGTTGCTGCCAGTTACTGCCACCTGGCTTTTGACTGTGGTATGACTGATGGTGATGGGTCTGTGATTAAATTGAACAATAATCATGAGAAGAAAACATGCATAACAAGTGCAAAATAAAGTGAATTTTATGAAGAGCATGTATCCCACACATATGTATGTGTTTCTTACAGAACTAGCAACAAAACAAAGTACTTGGGAGTACTTTTGAATCCTTAAGTTAAATTGTTACTGTTTGTATTATCCCCATGATTAAAGAAAGGCATCAAGCCCTTACTGAGGAGTAAGTTACTGAAGTTTGTTGGAAAGGGGTGTGTGAACAGGATGGCTTGCAGTGGGGTGACGTCAGACCAGAAACACAGACTCAACACAAACAGCTAATGGCAGGGCAAAACGGAAACGCTACAGCGTTCAGTTCTTTTATTAAATAATCTTTTATTAAATACAACAAAGATTTAATCAAACACAAAACAAGGGCACGTTGGCCAAACAAACATTAACAAGTATCGTGCTGGTTTTGAGCCAGCACGTATAGCAATTGTTTACTTTAAATTTGCTTATACCTCCTCACGCCTCACTCCTCACTCGTTCTGCACTCTCAAAAACCCTTCAAATTATGAGCTTGGAGTGGGTCTTTTACATCTGCGTCTGGAGCCTTAATTACCTATTAAACAATGACCTTATTAAGGCTCCAGCCACATTCCCATGAGCTTTACTGGGATGGGGATTCAACCCCATCCATGCCAGCTACACTTTATGGGACTGGCTCTCATCTATTCCAGTGAGCTAATGAAGACTCTCATGAAGGTTTGTAACACTGATGATTTTACTTGGGCTGTAACACAACTGTTATAGTCGTTTCAGAGTGTTTCAATGGGAAGTGGAAATCCGAGGATGTTCCATGTGGTGTGTTAAGAGGATCAGGGAGCAGTTGTGGGATATTGCTGAACAAAGAGAAGGGTACAAACTGGAACATGTCGTTTTACTTCAGTAGTGTCTTTGGAACCAAAGGTGGCCACTGGTTACAAAGCATGTCAGTCATTAGGGGAATGAGATGATTGGTTTGTAGCAGGAAAGAATTTGTTAAAGGGATGAGATCAATTTCTCTGACAGGTGAAATGGCACACAGTGCAAGACTACCTGAAAGTTAGATAAACAAACAGCTTCCCTTAACCTAGTCTGGTAGATGATGTGTTGGTGTGTGATGTGTGATTAAGTGAAGCAAACAAACTGTCAGTGAAAGATAATAGGAATGCACACAATGTGCTATTTTATGTAATTAGTATTTTATTAGGTGTCAGGAATGGTCTGACCTGAGGAGACAAAGATCTTTGTCTTTTCATTCCAAACACATTTGATGGGGGTCTTTGATTTATTGGGGCTGATGTAAGGATACCTACAAAGTGATTTGCAGCTGCAAAACATCCATATTGCAGCCAAAATCAGCATTTTGCACAAGCAAACTGTGTTTAGCGGCCATTAAAAATGCGGCATACGTAAAAAATGTTTTTTACCTGTCGTTCTGCACCCGCTGTCAAATTAGCATTACCATCATTAACCATTTAAATGATATTGAAATGTATTCAAATGAAGAAAAGAGCATGGAATTAGATGGGGATCTGGAATACAAAGCAGGAGCAAACATTTTAATTAGATGCAAGGATTTTGCCTTGCACTTAGGCAATTCCTGACCCTCCAAAAACCTTCCACTGCCTCTTACAAGGTGCAACTATTGTAGACATGAGTAATTAAGAGTTGTATAGAACCACACACCTTCAGAGAACTGCACTCACAATGGAAGAGCTACTGGGATATATTTGTATATTTGATTTGTAGCAGATGTTTCTTATTAATATTTATTTTTTTCAATATAACAATGTTGTGATATTTTAAAATATATATATATATATATATATATATATATATATATACTAATGCTGTGGTTCATCAACAATCTTAATATTTGTGGATGAGAACAGTATTTTTATTTGTGTGTGTGTAAAAGCAAGCAGTGAAAAGAAATGATCGGCATTTTAACGTAAAGTCACACACTTCTGTAGCTCTGTATATCGCTGTGTGCAAAATAAACAATGGTGGCTGAATATGCCAAGTCGCCAGCACCAGCACCATTATTGATCTTTATTGAGACCCACAATCCTGCAGTTTTTTTTTTTGTATTTATAGGTTAGTTACTAAATAACAGGAAGAAAAGGTAATTGTGACAAATTAAGCTTCATTATGAATGCACTGCAGCTCATATATTATGTGAAAGAAACAACCTGAATATTAACCAGCAATTTTTTTTTTAAATGTAATATTTTTATAATTAAAGTTGTAGGATGTAGAAATAATTACCATTCGATATTGATCCGCTGCCGTCTTAGCTAGCAGAGCATTTAGGTTTCTGTTTACCTTTCACGTGTGTCATGTGATACCATTTCCGCCGGCATTCAGACGAAAACGATTATATATATATCTATATATATATGATTATATATATATATCTTATATATATATATATATACATACATATGTAAAGGCCGGCCCTGGTTCTGCAATTGTAGTCCCTGGGCCACATCAAAAACGTTGCTTTTTATTTTTTGGAGCGTTCACATATGAGAAAAGGCAGCCCTCGGATATCTTTAAATGAATGTTTATGGGGTTTTAGACATATTTGCTGAATTTCACCTTTTCATAACCTGGTTGACTGTCTTCCTGGTAACAGTGACAGCTGTGACTTTCTTCACTACTGAGTACCATATCAACCATTCAATCAATCAATCTTTATTTTATGTAGCGCCTTTCATAGTGGACCATCATCACAAAGTGCTTTCCAAGATGCAGTAACACCCAAAAATTCATAATACTTCAAATACAGAGAAGTGCATAATACATGATATACAGTAAAAAAAAAAAAAAAAAAAAAAAAAAAAAAAAAAACAACACTGTTGCATAGTAGTAACAACACAGCAGCTTATAGCACATATCGGTCTTAATGAACATGGAAAGCAAGAGAGAACAAGTGGGTCTTGAGAGTTGATTTGGCCTCTTTGGTAGCATTACTTGTAAAGTATCCACACCAGGTTGTGATTTAACAGTTAAGCACTTTATTTTGTATCACACCACATGTACATACATCTACAATCACTGGAGTAGATGCTGCTTAAAGTGATATCACCCGATATTCTACATTTCTGATGTTGGCTGAGGCTTTTCCAAATAACTCAATTTCATGCTGAGTGACCTTAGCTCCACCTCAGAAAACATATTCTTTTTCTTGAGGCAAGAGGACTTTGCAGCCCTTCCTCTGACTTTATTTATTTATTTTTTTGTTTTGATTTGATTTTTCTTGCTCCATAAATCTCATACAGCTGCTACTGCTCTCTACTCCTAACTCACCTCGCCTCTGGGCTGCAAGTGCGGCTGCTAAATAGCCCGATGCAAGGCGGCGCTCATTGCGAACCTCGTTATCATGATTGCAGCTCATTATTTGTGCGTGATGAGTAATTTGCATTGCTCTTTCGCTTAAACAATGTCTGGCCGCTGGGCAATTTGGATTTTGCAGCCGCAATTGATCCTTACATCAGCCCCATTGTATTTGCAATAAATTAACAAAAAAAGTCTGTAACAAATTATGATGTTGTCTTGTTGGTGAAAATTGCAGAGGTTTAATCTATGTGATCTACAAGGTTTTTTTGTTTGTTTTATTTTTAATCTAAATTACATTTAAGATGCATTTAATTAATTGAATCTTAATACTATTTGTTAAACCAAACATCATATTCCATTATTTCAAAATAGACTTCTCCAGAATACCATTGGTTAGAGCCGTTTTGAAAAGACAAACTAAACACTTCCAAATACATTACAGTTTAAAAAATTAAAACTTTCCATAAATAAACGCCTGATGTTTTTGCCGTTACAGAAACATAAAAAAGAACTACCAGATTCATGCCTTGGCGGCGCTGTGCTATTCATGTGTACATTGTAGCTGATAGTTCATCTTGCTGTAATGTTCCGGATCTCACTTGTTGGTTGAGCTGTTAGTAACTTTCAGTGGTTGCCAGGTAATAGAAACAAACAATAAAGATAGTAGAATAGAATCAGGAAAGAGAGTAGTAACGGCTTTTCAGACACTGAAGCGCCTTCTTCAACATAAATAACATCGCCTGTTTCTGCTGACTTCAGGATTTGGTCGGTCATCAGTCGAACATGTTTTGATAAAAAAAAAGATTACTATATATTTGGCATTTTTAAACACATGTCCGCAACGTGTTTTACAAATCGTCTTGCAAACTGAAGAGAAGACACGGATGCTGGTAAGACTTGCCACGAACAGTTTTGTAAATGTGTTTTTTTTTTAAACGCTTAATAAACGGTTAGGCAAATACATACAATGTCTAAATCAAATGGATGTATGCATACACATTGTTTGTGTAGTAGGAAAACGTATACAACATTATTTTTAACAGTCCATCAGTATAAATGATTACGAAACGTTAATATAAGCTACAAAAAAAAAAAAAAAAAAAAAAAAAAAAAAATGTCGACTCTGCATAACAATAATGTCTTAATGATTGTCGGGAGTCCACAGTTAAGACATTAATAGTCTTATAGTAAAATGTAAATAATTGGGACATACTATAGAGAAATACTGTATAATTATATAGTAAATATTATACAACACTGCAGAACGAAGTGGTACAAACAGAAATACTATAGGGCACTATATAAATCCTATAGGATCTTATAGTAATACTACAGATATTTTTCAAAGGGGCAGTAACATGCAGTCACTCCCTCATGGGCAAAACCTTTGACAGCTTGCAGCATGCAATTTCTGTTCATAGAAGTTAGGAATTGTTTTTTCTGTTTTATTTAAATAAATTGCTATACAGTGTTTTAAAGTCATTTAATGCAACACGACTGACTTCGTTTTTAAATTTGGAATCGCCCCTGTTTACCCCTGATTTTCTCCCACTTTTGAATGCCCAATTATTTAACCCGGGTCACCGCTGCAACCCCCGTACTAACTCGGGAGAGACGAGCACTCGCTTTCTCTGAAACTTGTGCCGTCAGCCACCTGCTTTTTCGCACTGCAAGCCTGCCCCGAACCCATAATAGAACTGTAGCGTCTGAGGACCACACGCAGTTCTGAATCTCATACTGACAGGCCTGCAGGCGCCCTGTCAGCCAGAGAGGTCGCTGGTGCGTGGTGAGCCAAGGACTGTCCCGCCGGTCTGGGGAGCGCAGGGCCAATTCTGCGCCGCCCCCTGAGAACTCTCCGCCACGGTCGGCTGTAACATAACCTGGATTCAAACTAGCTCTAGGGCGCATCCTGCACTCTGAGTGGCGCCACTCGGGAGCCCCCAGGGCTCTGATTTCTATCGCTGTAAAATGGGATGAATCCAAAAGAGAATACTACATTAATAAGTTTTAAGATTAAAAATGATGTTACCATTTTTAATAATCTGCCTCTAAACTGATACATATTTGTTTCTACCTGTACTGTCTGTCTACTACAGTATCTAACATACAGTATATTTTACTCTTATGCCATTTAGAATACCATATATTTTACAGAACATTTCGAGTTATCTTTGATGTCACACAATCATCATGGAAGAGATTCCTGTCAAGGTTGCTGTGCGAATAAGGCCTCTGCTTCCAAAGGAGATCCTCCACAATCAGCAGGTTTGTGTGCGAGTGGTCCCCAACACGCAACAAGTCATCATGGGAAAGGACCGGGCCTTCACCTTCGACTTTGTGTTTGGACAGAAATCTCTGCAGAATGAATTGTACGTTACTTGCATAAAACCCTTGGTTTTGTCCCTGATTGAAGGATACAATGTCACAGTGTTTGCTTACGGGCAGACTGGATCAGGAAAGACATACACCATCGGTGGAGGTCATGGTGAGTGCTGAAGTCATGATCACTTTTGGGGGAACAGGTCTAGATTGAGATGCCATTAGATATAGTGTTAACAATTACAGTTCAGTGTGTCAGGATCCATTTGCATGCAGTAAAGTACTGCTACTTGAAAATGTTGCACCATAGACTAAAAATATTTTTAAATGTATTTATGAGAATGTAATAATAATAAAAAAAAGTTACCTACACTGAATTTACATTTTATAAAGACTTCATTAGCTTTAAACTCCAAAACCGGAAAATGAAACGCAAAAAAAACGTTTACCACAATGATGTGTTTCTTACTGCAGGAATGGGGCCTCTTAATGCAATAATCTGATTTTGTTTTTCTAACTTGCATTTTTTCACTATACTATGTATTGTTTTATTACATGCATGGAACCTTTTAAGTTGGAGGAAGCCATAGGCTGTACAGTCTGATGTAATGGCAATGTTTTTGGTCATTGTAAGTTTCCTCATCTGATGAAGAGAAAGGCATTATTCCACGTGCTATTCAGGAAATCTTCCACAGCATCTCTGAAAACCACAACAGAGACTTTACAGTAAGGGTGTCCTATATAGAAGTCTACAAGGAGGAACTGAGGGACCTGCTGGAACTTGAAACGTCTTTCAAAGACATGCACATCAGAGAGGATGAAAAGGGAAACACAGGTACATGTTTTATGGCAAATAGAGGCATCACTGAAAATAAATGTATGAAATTAGAAAAAAAAGGCTTTTGCCACCATTAAGATTTTCTATTTAAAATTGTAATTTAACTTTAAAGGGCTTACAAGGAATTGTTCAAACCCTATTTTCTTTGACTCAGTAATGATTAGAAACAGACTGTGTTAGTGGTTTACTACTAGTAGAATAAGCAGTGTACTATAAATGAGGGGTGGGTATAACCTGTTTGATTGTAAACTCTGCTTTTGAGCTTCACTGTAGTGACCATCGCAACATACACAGACCCAGTTATTTGAACACTTTGGCTTCGTATTCAGTTAGATTCTTTTGACACATTTCCACTTTGTAATAATCTCACTGTACGTGATTTTAAGCCCTCCATTAATAGAAAAGCCTTAACTAAATTCTGACAACCAGACATACCTTTTCCAGTTTTTTGTGAAATTTAACTTTATTGGTAAACACTTGCACATTTTTTGTATGCACTTCATAAGAAAATAGTCTAGGTGGTGATGCAGGCTAATTCCTTATTCTTTCATGCCCTTTCACTATGAAGTCTCAAATTAGACCCCATAAAATGCAATAACAAAATTATTTGTGAGCTAATCCATGTCTCTGGTTAGAAATTTCTGCTCAGAACATAGAATAAAACAGTCCTAGAGGATTTTTTATTTTTATTTTGAGCAGTGAAAACGTAAGCACTCTTCAATTTTCAAAAGGAATAAAAAAATAATTTTTTAAATTAAAATACATATTTTTAAGGCATTTCACTATAGTGGTTTTGGGTAGCTAGAAACAAAATACATGTGCATAAAATCAGTTTTATGAAGATACCATGGTTAATGAAGGTTTGTTAATGACCCACAATAATAACTTTTGACATTTGATTTTAGTACATGCCATGTTTTGACCTTGCTGTTATTTCGTCTTTTCAAATCAGTGATAGTGGGTGCCAAAGAGAGCCTAGTAAAGACTGCAGATGAAGTAATAAGTCTGTTGGAATCTGGAAACGCTGCTCGTCACACAGGGACCACGCAAATGAACGAGCACTCCAGCCGCTCCCATACCATTTTCACCATCACTGTCGGCCAGGAAGGCTCAAAATCTGAAGCAGATCAGTTACATGATGGGGAGCCTGAGTCTGGCCCTCACGACTCTTTTCAGCTTATATCTTCTAAATTTCACTTTGTCGACCTGGCTGGTTCAGAAAGGGTCGCCAAGACAGGTAACACCGGCGAGAGGTTTAAGGAGTCAATCCAGATCAACAGCGGGCTGCTGGCCCTGGGCAACGTCATCAGTGCCCTGGGGGACCCCAAGCGAAAAAGCCTACACGTACCTTACAGAGATGCCAAGATCACCCGTATTCTGAAAGACTCGCTTGGGGGTAACGCTAAGACTGTAATGATTACCTGTATCAGCCCATCTTCCTTCAATTTTGATGAGTCTCTCAACTCCCTCAAGTATGCCAACAGGGCCAAGAACATCAAAAACAAGCCCATTGTCAACTACAACCCAGACTCAGACCGTATGGATGAAATGGAGCTGGAGATAAGGGCTTTGAGAGAGGCGCTGCAGAACCAGCGGGCCAGCCTGATGACTCGCGCCAGCCGCGTCTCCCAGGACCTCCCAGGGGGGCATGACAAAAACCGCATCCGCGCCATGGAGGAGCAGCTGGCTGCGCTGCAGGTGGAGTGTTACCAGTACCGTGCCTGCACTGAGGATGCCTGCCAGTTCCTCCTGGAGCTGAAGGGTACAACCAGTCTTCCCAAAATTCATAAGCGCAAGCTACAGGAGTGGCTGGACACAGTGGAGGAGCTCCAGAGAGAGAACCCAAGCACCTCAGAAGCAGACAGCGGAGTCGGCAGCGCTGGAGAGGAACCCCATCACATCACCATTCTGCAGCTCAAGAGAGAGTTGAAGAAATGCCAGGTAATGTGGTTAAAGAGAATAAGTTCTACCTAAGGGTTAGAGCTCCCCAGTTGTGCACAATGTAGAGTATTGCTTTCTGCATATTCAGATATGCTGGAGTGTCTACTGGAATAGTGACCTAAAATGAGAAACTGCTTTAAGTAGTAGTGGAGTAAAGTAAAATGTTACATTTTTTACATAAGTTTGCATAATCTAAGAATATGTTTCAGTACCACAGTCATAACATGGAAACTTTGCATCAAATATAATTGCAAAACTTCTCAATGTCTAATGTTTGGCAATTATATATTTTTATAAGGATGCCTTGACTACAGATGAAGAGGTTTTCGTTCAGAAAGAAGCTGAACTTAAGGAATTGCACGCTCAGATTAAGTCACTCCTTCAGGAAAACAAGGAGCATTTGGCTGCTCTAGAAAACGAAGAAAGCAAACGACGGATACAGGTAAAACTGGAGTTTTACTTGCTGATTTGTGGAGTAGGAGCTAATAAATGATGAAGGCCATGTTAGATCTACTTATTCTGACAGAAGCAGTTTTGTGTCTGTCAAGTAAATTTGTCTTTGCTGGCCCAGTTCTTGTGTATTCTATCACAGCATATGATTTTATCATTATTATATACAGTATCTGGGTACTTAAATAGTAGGCTGCATTATGTTGGGCAGGAAAGAACTGCACTCAGCGTTTAACTACCTGGAGCTTACTCTTTGCAATCCCATCATAGGTAAAATAGATATTTTTTAGTACAAGCAACCATGTTTTTATTTAAAAAAAAAAAAAAAAAATAAAATGAAAACAGAATTACAAGTATGGCAGCTAAGGATAAGGTTAATATGCAGAAAAACCCTGTCTCCTAAATAAGTAATTTAGTTAAACAAGTCTTAATGGCAGACTTTTAAAAATATGACCAGTATTTAGGAGAAAAGCAAAGTTTACACCAGCAAGCAAGGACAAAGTAACATCATTGGTGACCAAATAATTTCCAGTAGGGGGTTATTGGAGTGCCAAGAACAGATATGTGTTATTCCTCACCAAACCACTCCCATTCTAATCTTCATTCTTTGTCATTTAAGGCCTTCAAACTTCCAGTCAGTGAAAATCAGGTCAAGTATGTTAATGCAATTGATGTGTGTCACATTATTTTGCTTTTTCAGAATGAGAAAATGGTGGAGCAGCAACTAATAATAGATCAGCTGAGGGAAGGACTACTGAGTGTCAAGCAGAAGTCCTGCAGTTGTGTGAATGGTGCGGGAGATGCAACAGCCTCAGTGACCTCTTCCAAAAGACCTCACAGTGTTCCACTCAGTAACAAACACCAGCCAGACTCTTCTCAGAACATTCCCAGGCTAGACACCAGAAAGGTACACTAATGCATTAAAAAAAAATGTGATTGTCTTAACTTAATTTTAAAACTGTCTTTCTCTAACTATAATTGGCTCTAATTAGTTTTCCACAGCTGCAATCACCCTAACTTGCTGGAGATCTGTTCAGAACTTTAATATGATCTGAATCCGTCACACCTCTGCTTTTACGGTTGGATTCTGTGGTTTGTCTATGTTAGTTAAGAGTAAATAGCAGGGTTAGGAGAATATAGCATTATACATCCCCACATGTTGCTACACCTGTTAAATAACATCTGTAATTTTTCTTTTTGTTGTTAACATTCTGACAACTTTTTACACTTATAACTTTAAAGTCTGTTTCAAAGCTCTTTTCAAAATGTTCGCTCTAGTGCACTGGGGTTTGAGATTTGTCCAGTAAATCGCTGCAGAACGAGTGATACAAAAAAAAAAAAAAAAAAAAAGCACAAGTGCTCTGGCTTTTCTGTTCCGTACCACATCATGGATCGTCATTGCTGTGTTACCTGTTTGACAATGTGGGCAATAATCCTTACACTATCCGTGGCCTAGAGCAGAAATTTTGAAAAGAGTTTTGAAACAGACTTGAAAGTTCTAAGTGTAAAAAGTCAGGATGCTAACGATGTGTAACACTATATCTTTCGAAACCCTGCTACTTACTCTAAGTTGTGATTATTGAAGGTTACAGTAAAGCCTATAATAGGACAATGTATTTGCAATGGAAAAATAAAATAAAAAAATTCTATTGCTAATTTTCACAAAGACAACTGTAGTGGGTGACATCAGACCAGAAACAGGAACCAACACAGAACGCATGTTTTGAAATGGTGAAGGCGCTGATGTGCAGTTTAATAATTAAACAGACAGAAAATAAAAGGTTTGAAAGACAAACAAAACACAGTACATGGCTCTGGTAGCCAAAATAAATGGACAAACAAAACAGACTATGCAGACTAACACAGTGAGTTGTTGTTGTTGTTATTATTGTGATTATTATTATTATTATTATTATTTTATTATTATTATTATTATTATTATTATTATTATTATTTTTACTACTACCTCCATCGCCAATCCCGTTCTCCACTCTCGAACACCCCAACCCTGAGTGGGTGAAAACATGCACCTTTTATACATCTGTACCAAGACTCGATTGCTAGTCAGTCATTCAGTTGGAGTCTCGGTACATCTGCACGTGAATTAATCTGTGTACTCCTGTGACACACATTATACTCATTTTATCTGCGTTTGAAGTGATGTGCAATCCTTGTGCCTAAATACAAATTACACTTTAAATCACATACATAAACATCAACATTAACACACTACATACAACATAAAACACTAATAAACACAAAGGAGCGGAACACTCCGCCACACTAATCTGTCAATATACAGTACTTCTGTCAATATACCAGCCTTCTATGTTGGCCCACAGGTTTTAGAGTCCCAGGTGCATTAAAAGTAAAAGCTGGCTTTTTATGTTCAGCTAAGAAAGAAATAGGGACTATTTAAAGTTACTGTACATATAGTTCTAACTAATACAAGTGCTTTCATCTTGTTCATTAAATCCTAATAAATATAATCCCACATGTAATAAATATTGCTCCATATGAAATTGAATGGGTCTGCGTGTTTGTTGCACAGGTGCACACAAGCCCCCCTGCGTACTCCCTGGAAAGAGTAATGGCTGCTTTCAGAACCCGAAGCCAGATGCTGCTAGCACAAATTGAGGAGCAAGATGAGGTTCTGTGCCACGAGATTACTGATAGCAGTGAGGAAGAAGAAAATGATGACGAGAAGAAAATGGAAGGGAAGTTGTCATTCAGGTCAGTTCCTTTTTGGGCCTTCACATTTAAAAGCGTTGAATTAAATCAATGACAATGCCCTTTGTAGGAATTGTGTATCTGCAGTGCCAGCTTCTTTATTCAGATTCATTCTCTCCCAACTTAACCTTCTTTTAATGTAGGTAATGCGTGTGATGTTTTCAACCCTTTTCCTTGTCCTGAGAAATAAGAATGTACTGTTAGTATGGTGCTAAAACCTTATTTGACAGAACTCAAAACTACTGTTGCCAGAATGATTTGAAAATAGTGTGTGTGTATATATATGTGTATATATATATATATATATATATATATATATATATATATATATATATATATATATATATATATATATATATATATATATATATATATATATATATATATATATATATATAAAATAGGCAATGTTCTGCTGTACTTTTATAAGCGAATGTTGGCATTGCATTTGTAACCACTGACTTAGTAACTTTCATGGAAGTTCAAAGTGTTGTCCAGTGTGTTTTATCAGTAAATCCGTAATGCCTTGGATCGTGTCTGTAGAGACAAGGAAAGTGCATACTTTGGTATCCACTCTAATAAACGTATAACTTATTTAGGTACTGGTTTTAAGGACTTGTATACAAAAGGAAAAATGATGTATGGATCAGGTCACTAAATAGACAACTTCTTTTACTAGGCGTTCTATGAATCGTACCTGGACTCGGAGACAGACTCCATTAGTTACTGAGCCAAACCTCCACGATTTGTTCATTAATCATAAAAAGAACAATGTCCAGAACGAGAATGAACCTGAGACTAAACATACTACAGGTAAGCATTCTTGGATTTAAAAACTAAGAAATTGCTGAACTCAAGTTTGTTTAATGACATATGTTTAAAATAGTTGATATCACTCTGTAGGAAAATCTATATATTTAATGTCTTTGTCAATGCATTACAACCTTTTGTGGAATTTTTTTGTTTTTTTAATTAAATAGTTCTTAAAAATTAACAAGCAGAATGTATAACAATGCTGCCAGTAAGAATTATAAAAAAAGTATACAGTATTTAGTTAATGACGTAATTTGTCCTTTGAGCTTTGCCTTGCATACAAATCATTAGAAAATGGGAATCCAGTGACTGCTAGAATCAAGGATGTAATGAAACACAGGTGGTCATAGTAAATATGAAATTAACTGTTCAATTTTCCCATCTGTTTTGTGCGTTTTTTGTTCAGCTGAAGGATTGAAGACAATTTGTAATAAAAAGTTCTCTCAATACCCACAGCTTTGTCACATCCAACAGTGACCCACCAATTCTATATAATGAGGCAATAATGTTTGTTTTGTAGGGGATGAGCTTGAGGCAGCCTTGGCAGAGGAAGCAAGCCTCAGACAAAGCCAAACTCTAAATCTACATAATCTAAAGGATGCTGAATTAAGACTTACACAAGCCAAGCAGAAGACAAAGGAACTAGCAATTAATATCAGAATGAAGGAGGAACTTATTAAAGAATTAGTGAAAACAGGTGAATATATATTTGTTTATTTTATGTATTAATTTTTTTTGTTAAGATATTTATCCTTTGTTTGCTGCCATTTTAAAACATGTACACTCTAACTGGTTGGAACCTGTTGTAACTAGTACTTACTTAAGGGAGAAAGGCACAAATAAAACTAAAGCTGTAGTCTGATCCTGTGCTTTCAGGTAAAGATGCCCAGGAGGTGAACAGACACTATTCAGTGAAGATTGCTCACTTGGAACAGGAGGCTGACCAGGCCAAGAAGGAGCTGGCAGAGACCCAGAAACAACTGCAGGAGCTGGAGAGCAGAGAGGTTCAGGACGGTACAGAGATAGCCAGGCTACAGAGAGAGTTCCGCAAGAAGGTGGATACAGCTAAACTCAAAGTGCAGGTGGGTTTAGTTTTCAGATCACCGTCACATCTAGTTTTTATTACCTATTATCTTTTCAACAGTCTGTTGCTTAAAACATTTGCTCGTTACATCTGTGAGATATTCTTAATAAACTAAGATCTAAGGAAAAAACATTATTCTATCTGGAGCAAAAACTGTGATAATGCATCTAATTAGGTTGTTTTGCCATTTCAGCATGGAGACGGAGACATTTGAAAAGTTTTCTCTTAAATAACATGCTCTGTTATTGATGTGGTTTGGCTTATAGATTGGGTATACAGGGGTAGGTTTACTAAGATCGGCCAGTCGCATCGCAAACATACCGCAGTTTGCATTTTTGTTGCGACACTTAAAAAAGTAAACATTTTGTTGTATGTACTAAGAGAAAATATATTAATGAAGACAACCGCAATATACTCATTTAAATATTTGTTGCATCGTCTTAGCATTATATACTGACAAAAATATAAACGCAACCTGTAAAGTGTTGGTCCTACATTTCATGAGCTGAAATAAAAGATCCCAGAAATTTTCCATACTCACAAAAAGCTTATTTATCTCAAATTTTGTGCACAAATTTGTTTACATCCCTGTTAGTGAGCATTTCTCCTTTGCCAAGATAATCCATCCACCTGACAGGTTGTGGCATATCAAGAAGCTGATTAAACAGCATGATCATTACACAGGTGCACCTTGTGCTGGGGACAATAAAAGGTCACTCTAAAATGTGCAGTTTTGTCACACAACACAATGCCACGGATGTCTCAGATTTTGAGGGAGCGTGCAATTGGCATGCTGACTGCAGGAATATCCACCAGAGCTGTTGCCAGAGAATTGAATGTTCATTTCTCTACCATAAACCGCCTCCAACGTCATTTTAGAGAATTTGGCAGTACATCCAACCGGCCTCACAACTGCAGACCATGTGTAACCACGCCAGTCCAGGACCTCCACATCCGGCTTCTTCACCTGCGGGATTGTCTGAGACCAGCCACTCGGACAGCTGATGAAACTATGGGTTTGCACAACCGAAGAATTTCTGCACAAACTGTCAGAAACTGTCTCAGGGAAGCTCATCTGCGTGCTCGTCGTCCTCACCAGGGTCTTGACCTGACTGCAGTTCGGTGTCGTAACCGACTTCAGTGGGCAAATGGTCACCTTCGATGGCCACTGGCACGCTGGAGAAGTGTGCTCTTCAAGGATGAATCCCATTTTCAACTGTACTGGGCAGATGGCAGACAGCTTGTATGGCGTTGTGTGGGTGAGTGGCTTGCTGATGTCAACGTTGCTCAGTGGTGGCGGTGGGGTTATGGTATGGGCAGGCATAAGCTACAGACAACGAACACAGTTGCATTTTATCGATGGCAATTTGAATGCACAGAGATACCGTGACAAGATCCTGAGGCCCGTTGTTGTGCCATTCATCCGCCGCCATCACCTCATGTTTCGGCATGATAATGCACGGCCCCATGTCGCAAGGATCTGTACACAATTCCTGGAAGCTGAAAATGTCCCAGTTCTTCCATGGCCTGCATACTCACCAGACATGTCACCCATTGAGCATGTGATGCTGTGGATCGACATGTACGACAGTGTGTTCCAGTTCCCGCCAATATCCAGGAACTTCGCACAGCCACTGAAGAGAAGTGGGACAACATTCCACAGGCCACAGTCAACAGCCTGATTAACTCTATGCGAAGGAGATGTGTCGTGCTGCTTTAGGCAAATGGTGGTCACACCAGATACTGACTGGTTTTCTGATCCACGCCCCTACCTTTTTTTTTTTTTTTTTTTTAAAGGTATCTGTGACCAACAGATGCATATCTGTATTCCCAGTCATGTGAAATCCATAGATTAGGACCTAATGAATTTATTTCAATTGACTGATTTCCTTATATGAACTGTAACTCAGTAAAATGTTTGAAGTTGTTGCATGTTGCGTTTATATTTTTGTTCAGTGTACATTGCGCAACTCGTGTGACATTGTTCAACTAAATAGCGGGAGTAGAGTTGTGGTTTGCTGCAGCAGAGGGTGCCTGAAGGATAACGTCTATACATGCAAGGGTGCAAGAATCAAAATATGTTATAAATATTAAATGTTAATCAAAATAATAATCAACATTATTTTTGTTAAATATAAACGCCACCTGTACATGCATTCTGTTCCGTCTTCATTTTACATATTTTAATACTGTTATATATACATTTGGGGGTGCAATTGAATTCAGGGGCGAACGCGGTATATATGTATATGTATGTATGTATGTATATGTATGTGTGTGTGTGTATATGTATATATATATATATATATATATATATATATATATATATATATATATATATATATATATATATATATATATATATATTATATATGGATGTAATATAATGGGATCATTCCACGCATGCTTTTAGCTAGAAAAAATCACCTGGGGGGTTTTGGGCCCGCTGAGTTCAGAAATGCTTTTTATTTTTTTTTGAATTTCCCCTTTTGAGCTGTGACCTGGCAAAGGCCAATCTAAAGTGAAAAAGTGACACTGACCAGAAAAAATCACCCAGGGCTCACCTTAGATGCTACCATCATGCGTAGCACCTTGTTCGATTCCTCATGAATAGGGATTTCCAGAAAAAAATACCAGGAATACCTAACTCACTTTTGGCAAGTTGCCAGACGAGGGGTAAGTGACGAGTTTTATTCAAACTTCAGCCCAACCATTTACCCTAGAGGGGATGCGTGTCCTAAAATGTTAGTATTGCTATAAGAACCTTAGGGACCACTCTTCCAAATTTTGTGAAACACTTCTAGCTCCAGCAACCCCTGTAGACTGGCCGGGCACCTACGGTCCTGCTTGCAAGCAGCCCAGAGCTGCGTGATCCTTGGTGGTAACTCCATGGCGGGTCTGCAGAGTGAAAAGAAGCGATTGGCTTACGACACGCGTTTCAGAGGACGCGTATACTTGTCTTCGTCCCTCCTGAGTTGGCACGGGGGTTCCAACAATGAGCCAGGTTTAACAGGGCATTTTAAATTGGGGGATAAAATGGGATAAAAAAACAATTGGCAATTCCAAATAAAAAAAAAAAAAAAAAACAAAAAAAAAAAAAAACAACTAAGAAAATACTTTGGCTATGAGGTCTGGTGTTGAAAAAAAATATGAAAAATTCACAGATTTTATTATTTTTTTAAATCCCAGTTTTACCCCACTGTTTGCATTCGCATGCCTTCCGCCACCTTGACAATGCAGTGTGGTTCAAGCCCACAATAGTTTTAAATGTGATCATTACTGAACTTTGTGATGTGTGGTTTCTATAGCAGTTCTTAACCAACAACATTCTGCATGCAACTTTTAAAATGTTTAAGACGTTTTCCTTTTTGCGTAGTTATATACTTGTCATAAGAAATTTGATTTTTAGTTCAATTCCAGTAGGGTGGATGCACTGCTCGGGAGCCTCCTATGAATGACCATTTCCGCAGCGGGCCCAAAACCCCCCACGTGAATTTTTCTAGCAAAATCTGAGACGGTCAGGCAACGGCTCTGGTTGAGTTGGTATGGAATGATATTTTATTTTATATATAATAAAAAAAATTAAAGACAGTTTAATCCCATCCAAATCTATAGTGTGGCCCTCACCTTCACCCCCAAATAAAAAATGTGTTTCTATCAAAAAGCTTTTCATAATCATACAGTAGCCCATCACTAAACCGAATATCTTTGTCTGACATTGAGGTGCTCAATTTATTTTAAATATATAAATCTTGCTCTGAAATAACACTAATGTGTTTGGGTAGGCTACACATTTACATTTTGAAAAAATATATAAATCTGTACAGTAGTGTAATCCAAATGAATACCTAGCGCGCTTTGTTTTTACTTTAGACTGTAGGCTGCTGATAGCACAAAAGAAATCATGCTGCTGCATTGTATACATTGGTGCACAATGCGAATAAACGATTATTTTAAACTTTAAACTAAATGATTTTAGATATTATTATTATTATTATTATTATTATTATTATTATTATTATTATTATTATTATATTATTATTATTAGATAATTAACACAAAATAGATCATGGTGCCGCATTGACAAGTTATTTAAGTTAGTCAAGGGTGCATTGCTAAATTGTATACAATTACAAACCACCTGCACATTACTGCCATAGCCGTACCAATCACTGATGCACTGTGCGGGAGATATACACCCAGAGCCCCCCCCCCCCCCCCCCCCAAAAAAAATAAATAAAAAAGGGTTCAAAATCTTTGTAAATGTCCAATGGAATGCACCAATAGAAATGAAGCCTAGAGCCTACAAAAGTACTTTTTTTGCCTTCAGTGATGCAAAGTCATTGATGACATGGTCATAGTTCAGAGTTGGCCAGTGCAAATTCAGTGGATATAATGGCGAGATTAGACAAGCGTTCAATTTCAGCTTTCTGAAACTATGTCGGATTAGTAGTGAACTTGCAAATAAATTACCTAATTGCTTGAAAAATGATACTGTTAGTTAGATGGGAAAATCGAGAGATCTTGCTAGGAACGCAGGATGGATGAGGAAGGCAGTGTGCTGTTGTTTAGTTTGTCAGTTTTGGAAGGAAAACCAAAAAAAAGGTTAGCTATTGTACTAATCTTTACTTAATTTATTTTAGAAATCTAATAACCTGAATCGACCCATTGTTATGTGATAACATTCTTTAAAAAAAATTAAATGCAATTGCCCTTTAAAAACCAGTTGTCGCGTCAAATTCAGTTCCTGATGCTGCTTGTCAATTTCAGTAGGCTGCTGTTTAGCCAGAGAGCACACGAGACTCAGTACAAGGAAAACATGGGTCGGGAACATTAACAGTATAATTATGGTGAGAAATAAAATAGGCTACTGTCAAGATAAATATAAATATGAAGATGGAGTGTGAGAAATGGTGTTTCACCCCCGAGTCTAACACTGGTTATAATATTTTTTTTTTCTGGTATGTGGTTGCATTTCTCAAGCAATATTGTAAAACTTGGTCTACTTGGTCGTATGCTGCAGCCATGCTGCTCAGACCCCAACATTTTATATGAACTGAAGATTTGCTATGCTGCTTCCGGAAAAAAGCATGAGCGAAAATTGGCTGCGCAGTTTTTCTGATTAATAGTAAAGTGTAGCCCGTTTAGGGTCGTTCGGGTAACCCGAACCACACATTTTTTGATTTGGCCTCATGTCAGCAGCCAACCTGAGGAGGGCATCGATTGGCTGACAAATAATAAAGCGCTTTAACTTCTTTCGTCATGTTATGTTTGTTTTTAATTGTTATTGCTCAATTTTTTGTTTTACTTGTTATTCGTCAGCCAATCGACACCCCCCTCAGGTCAGCGCCCTGTGCAGCCGCACTGTTCGCATACCCCTTGGTACGACTCTGATTATTCCTATATAGATGAGCTGGAGGGGTTAGTGGCACAAGTATGCAGTCTATTGCTCCCAACACGTTGGGGAAACCAGAAATATCATAGAAATTAGTTTTCAAGGCCTGTAAGTACACCCTGCTTTTAGAGAAAAATAGTTATTTGGCTGTTCGCCTCAAAAATACATTGAGCACAAATGGCAATACATGAGAAAAGGTGGACTGGGAATTGCCAGCAACAATTGCGATTGTTTAAAACATGCTTGCAAAAATTCTTAAAAAATGTATACAATTGTAAGTATCGCAATTGTCTGCAGCTTTCGTACATCTCATTATAATATTTGAGAACCCTGAGCTCCACCCCCTATTTGCAGTGTATGCAGGAATGCCCATATTTACAGCTTCATCTATGCTTGAACCACAAACAGAAACTGCTGCCACAAAGCATTCCCTAAAAAGTCGCAAATAGCCTTGCGCCTGTCTAGTACATTTCACCCAAGACTTCCGACTTGTTTGCAACTATTGCAACAGGCGCAACGCTTTAGAAAACCTACCCCACCACATTGTATACAACGGATGGATCTATCAATTTGCTTGGGAGAGTAATCAAATGGAACATAGATGAGCATTTCCTGACCTAGTTTTAATATGTGAAAATGATAAGTAAACATGGAAAGTGTTAGTTGAGGTTATTTTTCCTGTTTTGACAGGTGCTACAGAAGAAGGAGCAAGACACAAAGAAGCTGGCATCTCTGTCATCTCAGAGTGAGAAACGGCTGACAGAGTTGGAGCAGAACGTGGACCACATGAAACGGCAACAAGCCCAGCTTCACAAAAAACTGAGGGAGGAGACTGAAAAAAAGAAAAAACTGGAGGCAGAGATATACAGGGATCAGCAACGTATAAAAGTAAATAGATAAATCCGCAGAGAAACAATCCAAATGTATTATTAACTTTGTTCTTTGCAACTTTCCCAGATTTGATTAAACTTTGTATAAGCATTTGGCGGTAATATTAATGAGTGACAAGCAGTCGCTGTTTCTGTGGTACCCTAAACTAAAGAACTAGTTGTGCAGCATCTAATTTGTGTCCACCATTGTTTATTATCTTCCAGGATCTGCAGTTAAAGACAGAGCAGCAACAGAAAATTCTGAAACTGAAAACTGAAGAAATAGCTGCATTTAAAAGAATGAAACGTGCTGTCAGCACTCCGGATGAGCAGGTACTAGCCCATTTATCGTTACTTGCAATTGTCCTGCAGAAAATGTCAATTCTGAATAACAAATTCAGTTTTAATAACTATTCAGGTCAATGACTGTCCATATCCAGTCAATATCCATATTCTCACATTGGCTGGCATAGCAATTTTTTTTATTCCTCAGAGAAGACGCTGATGTCTATAACTATGTTTCCATCAACAAGACAAACACATTTCTAGCAATCTTGCAAAATTTCGCACAAAATTATTAAAAAAATGTTATCGTTTAAAAACATATATATATATATATATAAAATAAATAGATACACACACACACACACACACACACACAGAGCCTCCAAATTAAAAAGAATTACCATTGTATAACTTTCAGCTTTTTTTGAAGCTGTACTGTGCCCCTCATATGTAATTTAAATAATCGTATAATAGTAAAGAAGACAGAATGGCAGTCAGGCATCAGATACCCCATGGAGATATTTCAGTCCTGCTTGGGAAAATGTAATATTTTGTTTTTGAACGGTCCAGGGATGGAATGCATGAGGTGTGGTCAGGTAATGAAGCAATTAAAGTCTACAGCCCAGGGATCATGCCGAGAAATGGTGTAAAAAGATACGAAAATATTAAACATGACTGCAGCAGAAAAAGAGATGTTTGTAAGAGAAGCGAAAGAAAACAGAAGGTCAGACGGATGTAGGCACTTGTAAACTTGGACTAAAAAGACACATAGAATGATCCCTGTCTTGCCAACACTAAAGTTTGGCAAAAGTTGATGAACAAACTAATTATCCAGTACAGAAAATTGTGAGGTTTAAATCGGACGGTGCGTCGGTAATGCTAGCATAGCATTATGAAGTATATTTGTTTTGTATTATAATTAAATGTACATAATACTAACAGACATGATCTATGATCATGTCCATTATTGAGGTCAGTATTTTGTAAGGGGTGTAGCATGTTAACATGACTGTGCCGACCTCTGCATATGATGTGTTGTTTTAAGTTGAATTACCATAACTTGTATTTATATTTAAAAAAAAAAAAAGGTGATTCAAGAATAATTACTTTTGGTAATTATGCGTGGCAATTACAGCTAAGGAAAAAGTTTTGCAGCATCTACAGAATTAACCAGTTTTGCTTCAAATTCGAATGAAACCTGTTGAATAATGTTATGCTAACATATTGTCTTGCATACTGCTTTGTAGTCTTCCATGTACTTAACGAAAAACTGACAAATTGAAAAATGTGATATTTCAAAATCTAATGTACTACTGTTATGGTTTACAGTAGACTTGTGATATAATGTTGTAGTTTCTTTGATTAAACGGTGTCTCAATCCTAGAATTCTAGATGATGCTAAACTTTTGGCCATATCTTTGGATTTGATTGGCATATGACATGTATAATTGTTTGAATTAAGTACCCTGTCTGGGTATGACTTAAATGAAATGTATACTCTAGCTCATAAAATTTGTTCGAAAAGTATTTCCATTGCATGCGTGTGTATCATTTATCTTACAGGATCCATTTTTTTTCGCTCACATGAATTAACCAAATTTTGCCTGTTTCGATTACAGTTATCAAGCTTTTTTTAATATATACATATATATATATATATATATATATATATATATATGTATACGCATCAGTTTTAGTGCATACAAAAAGTTTGATGGAAACATAGCTAATGTCACTGTAACAGGGTGATGTAACTTACGTGGACCATCACTGAATAATAATAAGGCAGAGACAAAACAGTGGGTGTTGACACGCCACGCAGACGCGCAGATTTAATTAACACACAGGTGCTGCCACTAGGGTGCCAGCGATCATGACCCTAGTGTCAGATTTAATAAAGAAAAAAAAAACAAAGCTAAAAATAAATGTTTGTCACACACTGTGAGTGCTAGCCTCACTAAAAGAGATGTTCTGCTCCAGGAACCTACCCTATGAAACCCCTTGCTATACTGTTGTTGGGAACAAATCCCCTAAACTAACCTATCCAACACCCGGCGTCCTCCCAGTGATTCTGGCCTCTTCCTGATGGCCTCGGCTGGGCAGTGCCTTTACGAGCACCGTCTTGAAGTGGAGTTTCGTGCAGTAGTTCCCTCCTCTGGAGTGGACGCTCTACTTCTCGGTGTACACAAACACAGAGGCTTTGTCTCAGTGCCCGTTTGTGTAGCCATGGCGTTGCAGTAGCCTCAAACGCTGACGCAGATGCGTTCTTAAACAGACATAGGCTCCCCGGGTATACCCCCCCCCCCAGCCAATCAGGACCTCAAATCAGCTCAGCTCCAGCAAGTCTTCCTGTTTACTAAGCAGCTGAACCAGCGACAGGTACCTCCTTTGTCAGTCACTTTGAAGCTTTGAATTTGGTAATGAATAAAACATTAATTGGTTGATTTAGTGATGTTTATTTTTTTTTTAAAAACATGCATGTTTTGGGTTCTATGTGTGAAAAATGTAGTTGCAAAAACAATTTAAATGGAACTGTAAACCTGAGAATTTTAAATATTTGTCGTTTAGAGATTAGAAAGGCAGCGGAAATGGCTTGACGATGAAGTTGAAAAGGTTCTGCGGCAACGACAGACTTTGGCCGAGCTCGAAGATGAGCTGAAGAAGAGAGAGGAGATTATTGCCAAAAAAGAGGCCCTTTCACAAGGAATGAGCCAGCTGGAGATAAAGAAACTGCGATCCAGTCAGGTTAGAAAAAGGGAAAGAAACCATACATTCCCACTAGATCCTCAGTAACATTTCTGACCAGCATGGCAATGTACTCTGTAGAATGTTTTCTGGATTGTATTTCAGCTTTAGCCCTGGCAAAGCCCATTGCTCATTGTGCAGAAGATACAGGATCCTATTTCACAGCACAAAAAGTCCTTTGTGCAGCAAACAGAATTTAAAGTTTAAAGTGGGATCCTAATACCTATTGCACAGGGAGTGAATCTATAATGTGGTGGCTGGTTACATAAACTTCACCAGAGGAAAAGTGAAAAACAAGTCTGGTAAAGTGTCTATAAAAACAAAGGAGGAGCATCTCTTTAATTTGTTCCTTTTTTAAATAAAGAGATTAGAGAGGGTACAATAAAAAAAAAAAGTTTAACTGTAGTAGGAAATGTGAATCATTCACAATACCTTCTCTAAAGAGTATTATTTTATGTATGTTATGGTTGAAGTACACTATACAAATAGCAACAGCATGTTACATGTTTACATTAGGCTTTAAGCAAAGACATCTTGACACTGTCAACTCGCCTGAGTGTAGTGGACAAGGAATTGTCGGATAAAAACAACCAGTTCCAGGGCAGCAGTGCAGAGAACAAGAAGAGGATTTCCAAAGAGGTGGAGGTGCTCCAGCAAGAGAGGAACCAGCTGCTAAAGAAGAGAGACTGCCTCGATGACAAGCTGAGGAATGGCAGAGTGTTAACTGTTGAGGTGAGGGAGACTGAAATCCTGGAGGGGTCCCCTTCCTGGCATGCAAGTGTCCACACAGTTGCAGGCTGAATTATAAAACAGTAAATAGATGCCTTTAAGCAAAGCAAGCTTGCCTTTTAGCCATAAGGACAGGGTCATATCATGTCCATGTCATGTCTGTTACATGTTATAAATGAGGTTTACCCAGTTACATACTGTAGAAATCACAGTAACATGTCTACTATGACAAGGGATCTATTTCAGGATACATTTTGACTGCGAAAAGGCATTTTGTTAATAAACTGAGCAAAGACAGAGCAATATTTATGTTTCTTGGATTATCACAGATAGCTACTTTTCAGATAAAGGATTTTGCAAACCTTATGAAAGGAATACAACTATTTTAAAAGTAGATGAATTAGCAAGGAATTTCTTACCCAGGTTTGGTATACTTTGCATAGATTATTACTTTGGAGAGATTCTCTGATGTATGTTTTCACAGCACTGTCACCTGAGGTATTAATTCTGTCATGAACTTAGAAAATAAAAAAATATAGAAAATAAAAATGTTAATAAAAATGATGATGTGTGATCTGTAGAGAGTAAAGTTTAATTCTTGTTTCGTTTTTTAGGAGGAACACATTCTTTTCCAGCTAGAGGAAGGTATAGAGGCTCTGGATGCTGCGATCGATTATAAAAATGACACTATTGACAGCCAGCAGCACTCTGTTAGGGCTTCTACTGAAATGCTGACATCCAGTGAGGCCGGGATCATGGTTAAGCTCAGTACTCTCTCTTTCTCTGAGATCAAAGCTCTTCTCTTCAGATACTTTAATAAGGTATGCTTGTAAATAAGCAACATTTGGGTTCATTTAGAAAACAAAAAAAATTGAAACGTGTAAAATAAAGGTTTCAGGATGCTTGTAGAAGGGAAACTGGTGGAGAAGGAGGTAGGAAATCCACAGAAGATGTTATTCAAATATTAATCTTGGTAATGAGCCAAGAAGAACATTCCTGAATGTGGCTGATGTTCTAAAAAAATAAACAAATCAGGCCTTGGTGTACAGTAAGTCTTAAGTTGCCATGGAGCTGCCTGAGCTTCTGTGTACTAAATGCCAGAAAGCTAGTTGTAAAGAAACTGCAAAAGAATGAATAATGTGCAAACAGAAATGGATGCCAAGGTTGGCAACAAAAGACAACACACATTCACACATAGTATGTTAGCGGTAGCACTGGAGCCATTTGTAATAAATATCTATACAAGTTAAAACAGATTGTTGTGATTCTACAAGGTGCTAAAACAACAATTTGACTTTGTAGAAAATCGTTAGCATACTACTTGTATGTGTATACAACAACCCTCTCAGTGTTATGTTGCACTGTATTGCATTAATCAAAATTCGTACAAGAACACTTTCAGTAAAGACTTTCAGATTTCAGTAGTGGATGATCAGTTTGGTTTCATTTCTATTATTTTTTTAAGTAAATATGCTATTATATTACATAAACACCTGTTTTACAAATACTAGGTTAAACTACCCAAATACTAACTTTATTTTGCAAACTCATTGTGTTTTCATTGATTTCCTCATGAATGGCACAAAATAAAACTGACCCCCTAGAAACTGTTGTTCTGAGAACAAACCAGTTATCCAAAGCACTTGACAGTGGTAAACTGTTGTATTGGATTTTGACAGCTTTTTTATTGGATTGTGACTGTACTACAAATCCTGTTCCTTTAAGGTTGTGTGTCTGCGCGAATCAGAGCGAAAGCTCCAGCTGCAGTGTGAAGAAATGGGGATACAGATGAAAGAAGAGGAGCGACTCGTCCATGAGCTGGAGTCTGCTCTGGAGCGCCTCACGCTGGAGATGGACAGGCGTCTGACTCTGCAGCAGAAAGAGCATGAACAGAAGATGCAGTTAATATTGCAGGGGTTCAAAGGTAGGGAAAAGCCTCAACTTATTCTTCCTGTTTAATTTTTTTTTTTCCCTTTTCAGCAAAGATTAATAAATTGGGAACTTTCAAACTGGGTATCTACAAGAAACCAAGCAGTCATTCAGTAATAAATAAATTTAGATTTTAACCTGTGTATAATAATATATATAATATATAATATATATATATATATATATATATTATATATATATATATATATATATATATATATATATATATATATATATATATATATATATATATATATATATATATATATATATATATATATATATATATATATATATATATATATATATATATATATATGTGTATGTATGTATTGGTGTCCTTTACAGAACAAGGCAGTGATGGTCTTGCAGAAAATATTAATATTTATGAAGCTAAAGTTCAGCAGCTGGAGAAAGATTTGTTCTTCTACAAGAAAACAAGCAGAGAGCTAAAGAAGAAATTGAAGGAAGTGGTAGTGGATTCACTCAACCAGCAGTGTGCTTCAGCAAAAGGTGAAGTATGAATTATTACAGAAGAATACAAAGAACAATGTGCTGGTACTTCACATACCCATTCTTTGATTTGAGAATTTTCAAAATTGATCTTTTCTTACATTATTATGACAATACTGTTGCATACAAACAAAAAAAATCCAACTTCAAACAATGTGGTAGATTCCATCTATAATTTTAATGATTTATGGAATGCATTAATAATGAACTTTTCACAAAGATTGTTCTTTTCTAATGAATCTGTTGCTGTGCCAGCATCACAGAATCAATATCATATTATGTGTTTTTAGACCAAAAAAAAGGGTCTTATGACTTAAAACAGAAACATGTGGTGAATTGGATGCTTTTCTAATCATTTAATGTTTTCCCTAGGTAATGGGGATGAAAAAAGTGTCAGCATCTCAGAAGAGGACAAATGGCCTACCAAGTTTGAAAGTAACAAAGCTAATGCAAACTCTCAAAAGGACAGTGCTAATCTTCCAACAACTACCCAAGTACAGAAGAACAGCAGAATTTGGGATGCGATTGCAGAAATAGCCCAGACTCCCACTTCTGCAAGCAGGAGGCGTTTAGCCTGCTATGAGGAACAGTCAGCTGGAGATGAAACCCCTTATTCAATCACTGCTCTTTCATCAGTTTCAAAGACTGGAGACAGTGCAGCACAGCTCGTAACTCCAGTCAGGGTGTCGAGGAAGGAACTGAGGCGGATTTCTGCATCAGAACTGTCAACAAGACGCTCCAGCCTTGGGGCCAGTGTGACCTCAATCCAGGAAGACTCCATTGAAATAGCACGAAAATCCACTGACTTTAAACATTAGTAAGCACTTAACTGGAGCCTTTAACAGCTTCAAGAAAAAGGGTTTATAGCATAAACTTAAGAGTGCACAAAACACATTCCCCAGATAGAAAGTCAAAGTAAAAATAAAATCTACAGTTGTATACATTGAAGCACTTTCATTATTGCTAAAGATTATAAAAGCAGGGTAAGAACAAGTTGTGGAGAAATAATAGGTTTTAAGAATAAAAGTGAATTTCTTGGAGCTATTTAGATGAATTCCCAGTAAAACAAAATGTTGGTAATGTCCAGATAAGCATTTTAAGTGTGCCTGAAACCATATCTAGCAAATACCACTGTTCATATTTGCAACAAGTAACAGCATCAGTCTGCAGTGTGTGATTGCACATGTACTGGTTTATCATTGGATACCCCCTAAAAGTGTCAACTACAACATTTAAAAACATACAGTATCCCAAACCAAGGTGTGTTTTTCATTTCTGGTGTGGTTTTCAGCATTGTAAGCATCTGGCTATGCTTTCATACCCTAAATCCTTTAGCTTGTTTCCTGCAGACATTACTTTGACCCTCAGCTTTTAAATAATTTTCCAGCTTACAGGAGCGTGGCGTTGTGAGGTTTCTCAAAGATTCACATGGCACATTACAGCAATTCGGCTAATGTAAGCGGTGCCTTTACACTTGCATGAATATTCTGGAATGTTGACCAAGAGGACGTATTATGGAAGATTTTGCTTGTGTAAATGCTACCGAATGTGCCCCCTTATCCTGTCAAAAGTTGGGGTTCGATTCAGGCACAATCTGAATATTTGCTAGCGTAGCGGCGATGAGGACACCTGGAACGATTTGAGAAAATTCCCAGCAGGCACTGCACGCAAACCAGCTACGTCATCACCTTGCTGCCTTCCAATGATTAACTAGGTTGTAGCATTAAATACCATGATTAAATATTCACTGCCTATACATTACATGAACATAGTGAAATAAGATGAAATATACGTTGCTCACTTTGAAAGTTTTTATTATCCGTTTCGTCAATGTCCACCACAAGCACTGAAGGAAGTAGTATTTTCAAATAATGGTGCCCAGTGATGTCGTCATCACACCTTAGTGTCAAATGGCTTCACCTTCCAAAGTGTGCGTGCTCATTCTCTTCTCCTGAGAGAAGTACCCCTGCTGTTGTTGAGATGAATGTTAACCTTGGCATGCTCTACAGTGAAGATAACAAAACCATTCCATACATCTTACTTGTTCTGGTCTTGGCTACAAACATGTTCATTTTAAAACATATCTGGTACTATGTTAGGTTAAAGAAAGTTCTCAATTCCTATCCCATGCCTTACGCTTAGAAAATATATTACACTTGCACTTCCTAGCAAATTTCACCACAGCAGTGTCTTCCTGGTCAAAGCTGTGAGGCAATATTTTGTGTTTCTTCTGAACATTTGATACCTGTATAACGAATGGAAATAAAATGTATGGAATTATTTTGTTAACACCAATAACTTAAAAATCACTAATAGTCGACCTCCAATATCGATAAAATGGAAGAAAAAAAAAAAAGCATTATATCCTGATCAAGAATACGCAATCAACCTTTCTTACCAGTGGCTACCAGTTGCATTGGTTTTGCACCAATCTTCACATAAAAAAAAGTATATTAGTTAGATTGAATGATTATATCAAAGTTTACCCATTAGGCTACATTGGCTTTTGTTGCAAACTGCAACCTCAGAGTTACTCTGTTATTTATCACAAGATAAAAGAAACACATATACATGAATTATAAAAATGAGTAGGCAACAGAATTGAAACAAATCGATTTCGCTAATTCAGACCAGTCCCTATGTATATGCTGTATTTTAGAAAAAAACCTTTCTTTTTTGGCTTCTGCTTATTTCTTTTTGAGATGTACCATGGCAGTACCAAGATTTTGCAAAGTTTAGTCCTGCATACTGCATAGGCACATTAGCCTTTTCATATGTGAACTTCACATTTTACTCCCTGATTAAAATTAAATAAATAAAATACAGTTCATCATAAGAGTTAATTCCAATAAACTGTAAATCTAAAATTATACATTTTTGTATACTTTAAGCAATTGTAATATTTAAGTATTTAATATGATGCTGCTCTCTCTCTCTCTCTCTCTCTCTCTCTCTCTCTCTCTCTCTCTCTCTCTCTCTCTATATATATATATATATATACATAGATAGATAGATAGACAGATAGATAGATAGAAAGGGATGCTATTAAACTGCCTTTTAGTACATTTTGTGTGGGTGCAGATGCACTCAAAAAGTTTTGAATCAAAGTTTTGCACACAACGAACAATAGTTGTTATAGACATCATTTATAGCTTTCGTTGCTGCCAGGAAACACATTTCTTTAACCTAAACTTATGTAAATAAAACACCTGTACATCAGCGCCCCCCTCCCCCGAAAAATCCTGATGCTGTGGTTTACAAATCCCCCACCAACTTTCTAACCATAAAGCCAAACCCAGCAACAATTTCCCAGCGTGCTCAGTGATGTTTTGTACTTCCGGGTTACGGTAATCCCTCAGCTGCTGTGTTGTGAGAAGTGAGACTGCAGAATAAACTCAAACAGGTTCAGAAACGTTTTTATTTATCAATTCCAGTAACTGCATTCGCACATTGCAAACATTGATTTGTTTAATATGATTTTATTAGCATTATGTTTTGTTAATGTCCGATGTTGTATTTTATTTGTTATTGTCAGAAATACTCATTGTTTATTCATTTGAAAAGGACAGTTTGTTGTCTTGCGGTAACTAGACCTGCAATTTCTAATTTACTATGCTGATAAATAAGTAATATTAGTGAATCTGTTGATTTTTTTTTATTGCGTTGTTTCTGTTTGTTATTTTTAATAATTGCTTAAAGCATTGTTTTGTAGTTTTGATTATTGTCGGTGTCACGTCACTTATGTTCCGGTTTTGCGGACATGCGCATGTCCAGGCTATTATCACCCTGCACTGCAAATGCCCAGATTTTTTTTCTCTTAAGACCGAGGACGGTCAACAGAAACTGCTACCTATTTTTTTGGATGAGACAGTACGTGTTTTTTAAAGTTACATTTTACTCCGCATGTAATAATTCGTTTTATAGTAAATATATACAGCTTGTGTTAACGAACGGTGAAGTGTACTAGTATAGAGTTAGATCATTTAAAAAAGCAAAAGATAAAACGGCAACTATACAGTGACTGCAAATTTTTTACATTGAAGAGTAGCGTTTTCTTGACATTACAAGCAACTCTTAAGTACACCTTTTGTAAAGCTGTTTTGCAAAGGCATTATTATTATTATTATTATTATTATTATTATTATTATTATTATTATTATATATTTCCTGGTGCGAATTCCGGTCATGCTGTTAACTTAAAAATAAGTAATTTAATTATATTGAATTATTTTAGTTCTGGTATATAGTTTTTAGAATATTTTCAAAGAGCTCACTATATATCTACCAAGAGGAGTGAATTGCTGGATTGTTTTAACGACCAAAAAAACAGAAAAAAAAAAAAAAAAGTTTATATCTACAGATGGAATTTTGGTACAGGTAGCACAATTTTGACAAAGTAGCAAAAATAGACGTTCCACCGGTGCTGTGTTAATATCCCAGTGGATAAACAGTGGTGTTTTGTATTACTTACCAAGTTAGGTTTAACTATAATTATGCAGCAATTTTAACTGAATACACTTTTGTCAAACGAATGACTATTTGTTTAATGTATAAATATATATTTCCTATTTTGATGCTGTATATGGAATGTCAAGTATTTGGTCAAAACTATGTCTGCTGTGCTCAAAACATGATGAACTGCGCTATCAGATCATCATAAACCTTACATTAGTGGCCTTAAATACCTCCAAAGTGTAGGCCTGATACGAGAACACAGTACAGTTCTATTATGCCAAGTTTCCATAGTCAAGCCAATTTGAGTACACACCCTAATTGACCTCCCCAATGCTGTGTTTCCGTGTTTTTGTAAAACTCGAGTTGGTCTCCAATTTGGGCATATACCTGAGTTCTTTGGTACCATTTCACTGTGCATTGGTACCATTTCGGGCTGAGCAGAAAGTACGTCACTAATCGTGGAATCTTGGGGTCTTAGCAACAATCTCTATGAAAGCCAGTGTCAGTTGTAAATTATAGTTACAAAAAAACAAAATAATAGCTTGCCTGTAATTTAACTCCTTAAAAAAACAAAAATGATTTAACATGACAGCACATGATGCAACGTGGAATCATGATGAAACATTATCACTGATTACTGTTTGGGGAGATCGGGTCATTCAAAGTAAGCTTCAAGGATCTTTTCAAAATCAAAAAGTGTTTTAAAATATAAGTCAAGTTCTACTTTCTATGAGTGTGAGTAGGAATGCGCTCCAATTTAGGGAAAAAAATCAAGGACCACAGAAAACATTCTGCTATTATGACAGATTACTTGCGATTTTAGGACACTGTCCAATATCACAAGACAGTCTGCAGTGAATTTTCTGGAAAAGTATCCATTGCCGTGTTTGATGATAACAATGTTACAATGTCAATAACGATGATACAGTTACCTGGTTACTATCTGGCCACCTGTGAACAGGATGACTTTGCGGGGGTGACATCAGACCAGAAATACAGACTCCAAACAGTGAGGAATGGTGGATGAAAACTGAGACGCAATGGCTGCGATCAGTGTTTTATTAAATAATAATAATAAACAAAAGATTTAAACAAAAACAGCTCACCAAAACAGGACACGACACTTGCGGCCAAAATAAAAAGGTAAACAAAACGGACAACACTAAACAAGACAGTGGACGAACAGACAAACAAGTACCGTGCTGACACTTCCAGCACGCTGTAGGAGTTGTTATTTTTAATCAAAACTCTTCTCTCTTACCAATTCTCCACTTCCGAACACACAACCCTGAGTGTGTGAAAAATGCAGCTTTTGTGCAGCTGTACCGAGACTTGATTGCTAATCAATCATTCAATTGGAGTCTCGGTACAACTGCACGTGAATTAATAAAAGTGGAATTCCCCGTGCTTGCATGTTATTTTACCTGCATTTGAAGTACTGGGCAATCCTCGTGCCTAAATACAAATATACATTTTAAACACTTGTGCTCATAACCCATATTTATAGCCTGTGTATAAAAACCAACATTAACACACTTCATACAACATAAAACACTGATAAACATAAAGGGGCGGGACACTCCGCCACACCACTTCTCACGATAATACGAGTGAGACTTGTCCAGTTCACGTAATAACTCGAGAAACAGTTTTTGTAGCCAACTCGCGTTGCGCCTCAACTCGAGTTTTGGAAAATTCAAGCTAACCCAGGAGCATTTGAGTGCGCTCGAGTCGGCTTGACTATGGAAACAAGGTATTAGTCATGGAGTCTCCATTCATTTTCTTTGACTATAGAATTTAACTAGATACACTACACCACCCTCAAGGGTTTTTTTTTTTTTTGTATTGCCTATCATTAGCTTCATGTCTTGATTTATCGTGTTGCTATATTGAACACCTCTGAAAAGCATAGGTCATTAATTTCTTCAAGTGCCTGCATGGTATTGTTTTAAATTCAGGTTTTCTCCAGGGGGTACAGATTGTTGTATGTAATATTAGAGCATCTTATTATTCTCGTCAATTAGATTTTCTTTGTATCGCTCTGTTTCAGTTGTGACATCTTGGTGACTTTTAAAATGTACTCATTGCCTCAATAGAGATCATGTCTAACCTCCAAGAACATCTGGTGCAGCACAGTTTAGCTACCTACCCCTTTGCAATACTTCATCTAGTGGATGTAAGCAATACATTCAGTGAGAAATACCACATTGAACAAATTGAGAAGTAGGGGCAGAGTGTTGCAGGGGGAGAGGTTAATCTTTACACTCTGGTATACAAGATACAGTTGAGATTAGACATTATTCTATAGCTGTTTACTGAGGCTACAGTGGTGCGATTTGAGTTTTAAAGAGTCACTAGGATGCGAAGCTCAGTTAAAAAAAAATCTAAAGAATTACCACCATCTTTTTTCCAGCTCTATTATGGATCACTTGAATCCTCAGTTATTTTTGGGGAAAAGATTAAGTGCGACACAGTGGAAATAAAACATTATTCAAGTTATTTTGCATTCAGTTCTGTAAAATGTTGCAAGAAATTGTATTGCAGTTTGACATTGTAGTGTTCAGTAACTTTTGAGGCACTTGAGTTGATTCAGGTTATGCAGTCATCGTAGTACAGAACAGTACTGTGTGGTAAACCAAAAAGGATTTAGTTCTCATCTGTGACTTTTTCGGTTCACAGGTTCTAACGCAGTAATGACTTCAGCCGTGATCTCCTCTGTTCCCACCACTGCATCCAGATTTGCCTTGCTGCAAGTGGACAGTGACAGTGACTCTGACTCTGAGCCTGGGAAGGGGAAAGGTGGTCGGGATGCAGGCAAATCCCGGACTGGGAAAGCATCTGGGAGCAAATCTAACAACAATGAGAAGAAAAAAGAAAAGAGAAAGAAGAAAAAAGAGCAACTGCAAAGTGAAGCCAATGAGGTAAAAACACATTTGTTGTGGTAGTCGGTGAGAGCATCAGCATCTGAGGGTATATGAAGGAATTGTTTGTTTACGTGTTATATTTTTTGCAGCGAACCGCATATCCGGGAGATTCTTATTGACAGTTTCAAAGTGATGGCCATACTGTATGATTCTCTGAAAGTCACACTTTTTACATGTTAAGTAAGGCGGATGTAGGACATGGTATTTGTCTTTTTCATTATATGGAAGCATATGGAAAGACCTTGCCGTGGACTTGGGCGTGAATGATATGTATTGTAAAACATGAAATTATGAACTGATAGCATACATAAACATGTGGATTTTGTGCAGTATAGGTTATTATAAGCATATACTTTTTATTTCAATTGTAGTCGAGGAAGTAAAGAAACAATGGCCTAACCTGGAGACACATAGCAGAGAAAGAAGCATGACAGGGCAAGGGTGGTCAGGGTTTAACACAGTCAGAAAAGAGGCAGTACATGAAAGTGATGGAATTAATGGCTCCATACACAGAATAGTCGTCATTATGGTAAAGTATTTTCGGTAGATATATTTATTACAGGAGCGAGTGTTTGAAAAATTCAAATATTGGTCATATGGTTTCTGATGCTGTGACAATTGTGCTGTGTAATATCATATGTTTTATTTTTATATTATGTTTTGCGTAACAACATTATTGTAGATCTAGTAGAAATGTAATAATTGGCAAACTTCCATCAGCGTTTGCTGATCATTAAGTTTATACTACATTTAACTTTTTTTTGTGTGTGTGTGTTCAAAGTTATGTAAGAATTAACAACATAATTGTATTTATTTTTTATTAAAATGCTGAAACTAGGTATATTTACTTCAAAGCCTCCACTACACATTAGCACTCTGAAGTACGATATTAACACATCTAGTGTGCAATGGATTGACACAGGACTTTTTCGGGTGACGGATAATAAAGGACAGAATGGATCCAGTGTGCCATGGCCCTAATTGGGAGAGATGTGCAGTGTACTAGTCATAGTAATAATACTAATCCAATATTTAACAGGTCAACTAATTCTGTACAGATTAAGTTAAACAAGTACCACTGTATATAAACTGTGTGAAAGAATACAGTATGGGAAACCTTCAAACTTGCTTTACAACGTCTGTGATTTTTTTTTTTTAATTTTAATATGATTCAGGGAATTATTTAATTAAAAAAAGCAACAGAATGAGTTGGTGAACCTTCTTTGTATTTGATTTGATAGTTGCGAAGTCTGGCGTTTAAAAAGCTTCCTCAGAAGTCATCCCTGGCAGCATCAGGCCTCAGCCTTCAGAACATTGCTGCAGATCTGGTCCACCACAGCACAGCAGAGCACCAGGCACCGGGACCCAACTGGCAGCAGTGGAAGCAAAGGGATGAACAGGTATCAGGGAAGCAAAGGTGTAAGAAATGTACTGTAGGGTTACACAGAAAACTGGGCCTGCTAACAGCATGTTTGTGTGAGGAGAGGGCAACATTTGGAAAAGGACAGCGCCAGACAGAGATTGATGTGCTTACAGAATACCAGAGTAGGGGTGGGACAGAAATAGATGTGTCAATGTTGTGACCACGTCTTAATTTGTTGGATGACTGCCTGATTTTTGTTCCTGTCTGTTTCTTAGTCCAGATCCTTCACATTCCTAGTTTACTTAAGGGATGTGCAGAAATCTTAATGTTATGGCTAAAATCTACTTTATTCATTTATTTATTATTATTATTATTATTATTATTATATTATTATACACACAATACCAGCCAGTACAGTGGTTAAAAGTGGAGGAGTTTCAGAAACCAAAGTCCAAACTGAAATGCAGTGCACTTTTATTAGTTAGATATTATTATTATTATTTTTTTTTTTTAGCTTTATCTTATGTTTTATTTGCAGTTAACAAGTGAACTATATGAAACAGATCTTGAAAAGGCATTGATTTTAAGCAAACTGGAATATGAAGAGCACAAGAAGGTATTGTCACAATCTCTTCCTTGAGAATCATTTGGTTTTTGGCATTACAAAGATATATTAATATCTGTATTTTTTTACATGGATTTCGGATACAAAAATCAATGTTCATATTTGCTAGAAATGACAAAAATACCTCACCTCACCAGAAGTTGGGCAACTGTTTCTAAAATGGCAAATGAAAAAGAGCTCCTGTAATATGTGAGAATTAATATATTGAAAAAAAAAACATAGGATCAACACATCAGCTCTTGAGCCTCTATTGAAAAGTATTAGACAACAAAAAGTAACCAAACCAGATTATGTACACATAGTGCTCTCTATGGAATGCCATCTGGGTCAAAAACTTGTGCTGCTTTAGAGCGAGTGAGAATCTCATGGGACAGAAAAAAGGCAAGCACGTTATTCTGAAATGCCTCGCCTAAACAGTGCCCAACTTGCTGGAAAGGTTGTGTAGTGATTTTTATATAGATTTGAAATGTTATGTTTTTTGTTGCGACTTTATGTGAAATGTAACGAGAACCAAAGCGGTGAGTTTTCCCTTTCATTTTACAACGCCATTTCTACGTTTTATTTGAAGTGTTTAAAGTTACATTTCACTTTTTTCATTTGCTTGTTCAGCTACAAAAAAGGCAAAAAAAATGTGAGTGACCACTGTTTTCTGCGAAGAAACGGCAATGGCAAGGAATGAAAAAAAAAAAAGTAAAAAATAAAATGCGATGTCAACTTTATGTACTAAACAAAACAACATTTAACTTGAACTGCTATTTGGCGTCCTTTGTTTTGTAGTTAATTCACTGGGGTGAAATAAGGCCTACACAACATATTCTTTATTCCTGAGATTTTTGTACTTTGTGTCACATATTGTAATGTCTTACTGTAAAATAAAAGCACACACATGGGCCACGCCCTTCGCCCACTGCCCCTGCTGCTTGCATGCCTGCTTTCTGAGCATTATAATGGCTTTTATTGCTTTTTTTGAAAATATTTGAATATTCGCTCAATTTAAATATTCATTTAAGAAAATTCTGTGTTCATTCCAGCACACACACATATAGATAGAGAGAGAGAGAGAATAAGATAATTCATTTTAGCCGTTTGAAAGTGTAGGGGTCTGACTGTTGAACACAGTGAAGACATACATCATTGTTAAATATTCAGGGTGCCTGTTATTATTCTGTCAACGTAAGATTTTTAGACGGTCAACTTGAAACCATATTGTTGGCTGAAATAGGGAAATATTTTGTAAATAACTAAAATGAGTCCTCAAACTCTCAGACTAAACAAGGGATGTTTCTTCCTAGGAGTATGAAAACGTTGGAACTACATCGCCAAAATCCAAAAGTGGGGGCAAAAAAGACAAAAAAAAAATCCATCAAGGTAAAGACAAACCAGTTAGAGTGTCCTTAAAAGATTTCCAGACAGAAGAAAATATAGGTAAGCTGGGGATGTTGTTGAACTGTTTAGTGTTATAAAAAAATTTAGCTAGTGATTCTGATTATTTTTATTTGTTTTTTGTTTCTTTTCTTACAGGGCACCTTAATAAAAAACAAGAGGTGAGTACTGAATGTTACAAAATAAAATTAGAAACAGTAACAATGTAATTGCCATAGTTCTTGGGCTAGGTATCAAATATAGCACCCAATGTACTCAAACATTCATTATGAAAATTGTTATAAAAAGCTTTTAATATGCAAAAAGTGAAACTAGTTAATATTTTTAACATCATAAATAACGCAACTAACGTGTTTTTCCTGGTAGATTGTAAATCTATTTTTTTTTTTTTTTCACGTATAATTACCAGGAACTAAAACCTGTGACTGTACCAACCTCGGATGACCGATTTTTTAACAAGTTGGAAGATGATGTGAGCAAAATATTGCTGAAAGAGAAGAGAAGAGAACAACTAACCAGCTTCGGTGGAATAGAAAACTGTGCATCCAATGACCAGGAACCGGTGGGTTGACAACTTTTATAATTCAATCAAACAATCAATCAAGCTTTATTTTTTAATAGTGCCTTTCACAAAAGATCCCCGCAAAGAGTCTTACAAGGATACCAACATTCATAAATATTACAGAAAGTAACAGTAAACAGTAAAAATTAACAACACAATAAAAACAAAACAATACAATAGTAAAACAAGCGAGACAAGGTAAGAAAACATTTTAAGCTATACAAGATTATAGAAATGTCTTTTTAATCTAGTTTTAACCCTTTCCGCCTAATCAGAATTCCCATATTTGGACATACACGTGAACATGTTGTGTTTTATTGCTTGTTGTTTGGCAACCTTAAATCAGAATTTAAAACCCAATATATTAATAGAAAGGTCTGAAGTAGCTGTTTCCAATGATATAATTTGTTAACTAGTGGAATATAAAGAAATAAATATATAAGCCACGCCCCCCCCATTAAAAAAAAAAAAAAATTAATAACTGTTAATATCGATAAGTTAGATAGAAAAAAAATTATCTGGGTATTACAGTTGTGAAATTTTATGAGAATTTCAAATAAAAACACAGTTTTCAAATATTTTTTACTGTTGACAAGCTGCAAAGCTTTATCCAAACCATAGTCTGTATGTAAAAATACCCCAAACAGCACCATTTTATGGAAGTTGGACGGACTAAGCAAAAAGTACTTTGTCAAGTCTTATGCAAAACCTTTTACACTGAAAATATACAAATACATACAGGTGAAAATGCAGTTTTTATTTTTTTTATTATTATTATTATTATTAAAATAATTTTTCTTACATTTACTAAAGTGCATGAAAAGCACAGTCTTTTTATTTTCAGGTTACACTGTAAAATAAATAAACATGCAGCAAAAACTAATCGTATTAGTATATTATTATATGCAAACGTTATAGAAAAAAGTTCAACCACAAATAGTAAAAACAAGTATGAAAACCTTACAGGGCTAAGCAGGTCATTCCTGTCCTAAACTGGAGAGGAAGCCAGTGCAAAGATGCTAGCACAGGGGTAATGTGTTCTTGTCTCTTAATCCCTGTTAAAACTCTAGCAACAGCATTTTTGTACAAATTGCAGATGAGAAATAACATGACTACCAGAGAATAGGGCATTACAGTAATCAATTTATGAAGATACAAAAGCACGCATCAGGTTCTCGGCATCTGGTCAGGAATGAATACTTTTCAATTTGATATTTCTTAGATGAAAGAAAGAGATTATGGTAACATTTCTTATGTGTGGTTTATATATATATATGGGTAAAAGATTACTCATTTCCACTCAATTCAGGATAGAAGCCATCAAGGACAAAATCAGACAAATTTTGTTTGAGACCCCTGAATCATCACCTTTTGTTTTATCTGAATTTTATATATATATATATATATATATATATATATATATATATATATGTGAGAGAGAGAGAGAGAGAGAGAGAGAGAGAGAGAGAGAGAGAGACTTTAAGATCCTTTATTAAATCATTGCAATTTAAATCCATTAAATAACAATAAGGTAAAACACAACACAATTAAGATATTTGCTGGCTCCAGGGAAACCTCCCCAGACAACAGCATACAGTCCTAAAAAACATCATGTTCTCCTTTAAAAACTGATTTTAACCAAATAAAAGAATCATAATGTAAATAAAAACAAAAAACCTTATATTAAAATAATCTAAACAGTGCTTTTCCTGAAAAAACAGATTAAACCCAAAGTAAAAACACTGTAAAACCAATAAAACCAACTAAAATTAAAACTAGAAGTTTAACAGCAGCTCTCCCTCCTCACTCAGTGAGCACAAGGTGTCTCCCACACACCACCTCTCCTGAAAGCCCTCCAGGTTACTGACTATTTTAAAATAATTAAAGTCCAACATTACCCGGCTAACTATTGAAATACGAAAGTCTGACAAAATCTGTTAGTCCTGCCTTAAAATAAAGTTAATTAAAACACTCCTATTCCATGTTATAAAATTATATGGGAACCCAAAAATAAAAATCTCCTTGCTGAAAGTCACCCCAAGAGCTTGCAGGAGCCCCTGCAGGAGGTGAAAGAATGACCCCAGCCTGACAGTCACTGAACGTGTGGAACACTGTCTTCTCCTCCTCACAGAAACAACACTCAGCACTTGCTCAAAAAATAAAAGGCTATCTCTCCAGTGAGCACCTTTCTCAGCGTACAGGAGCCTTTTAACTGCCTACAGTCTGAAGGCTGCCACCCTGCTGGCAATGCTGACCGGGCCTTGCCCCCCTTCATCAGTGGGGAGGTACAGAACTGCTGGCCTCAGCCAGTGTCTCCCGCTCCAGAAGAAATCCAGCAGTATTTTCTGAATCTCCTCTACCATTCCCCGTGGAGAGTCCAGACATGCAGCTTGTGCCATAACATGGAGGCCACCAAATTATTGATGACCAGGAATGACAGCTGAGCCAGCAGCACCTGCCAGCTGTGCAGCCGCCCCCTCACCTTATCCACTAGGCCCTCCCAGTTCCTCTGCATGAACAGCGCTGTCCCAAAGAACACACCCAGCACCTTCATCTCAGTCCTGTCCCACTGCAGGGCCTGAGGCAGCATTGGGGGACCCTGCAGAGACTGGACAAGTGAGGCGGGCACCACCCACCAGACAACCTGCCCCTCAGAAGATGCAACAGTGGCTCTATAGACAACGAGTACAGCATGCCAGACAGACAGCAGCCCTGTCTAATGCCCCTGCTCAACGAGAAAGGTTTGCTCAACCCAGTATTAATCGTTAAAACACAAAAAACATTCGAATATAAACGCTCTATGCAAGAGATAAAAACAGGACCAAACCCGAAGGCTTCCAGGACTTTCACAAGGTAGGTGTGGTAGACCCTATCAAAAGCCTTCTCTTGATCAAGGGAGACCAATCCCACATTAAAATGACACGTTTCGCTCAGAGTTAAAAAATCCCTAATTAAAAACAGGTTCTCAAAAATACATCTTCCAGGGATACAGTAACTTTGATCTTTGTGTATTACTGTACTTATACATTTTTTTAAGTTTATTTGCGAGACACTTGGAAATTTTTTTCGAATCGACACATAACAGCGAAACAGGTCTCCAGTTCTTTAAAAGGCAGAGGTCTCCCTTCTTGGGCAGCATTGTGATCAATGCCCTGCGCCAGCTGAGAGGCAGTTCTTTTTTCTCCAGACTGTCCTTTAGCACCTGGAAGAAATCCTCATCGATCACCGGCCTGAAATGTTTGAAAAACTCAGCGGGAATGCCATCTATCCCAGACGCCTTCCTACTGGAGAGCTGTGTCATTGCAGTAGTCAGTTCCTTGAAGGAGAGCTCTGTATCCAGTCCACTCTGCTCCTCCTCGCTCAGGCTGGGTACATCCTGGAGCAGGGTCTCTGTGTCATCAGGATCAGACTGTTCTTTGGTGAATAGCTGTTTGTAGAACTGCACAGCCGCCTCACTGATCTCCTCTCTGCTGTGTAGTTCTCTACCGCAGGGTGTCCGCACACACCTCAGCTGCTGGCTGCACGCTCTCTTCTTCTCCAGGCCAAAGAAGGAAGTGGGAGCACCCATATCCCTCAGCTCCACAAAGCGAGAACGCACCAACGCCCCCTTCACCTTCTCCTCCAGCAAGCTGCCCAACACATTTCTTTTTTCTTTTATTTTTTGTAAGGTTTGCTCATTAGAGTGATCTTCATTATTTTCTAAATTTAGAATGTCTCTCTCTAACTCCCTGACTGCTTTGTCCAGTGACCTGGTTGCCTCCAGAGTGTACTGCTGACAAAAAATTTGAATTTGTATTTTCCCAATGTCCCACCACTGCCTTAAATCTGGATAAATGTTCCGTTGTTTTTGCCAGACTTTCCAAATTTGCAGTCTTTTAGTATTTGAATGTTAAAATGCCAATAAGATGATTTGTGCCCTTCAGCTGGAATAAGTACATTGACTAACAGGCAGTGGTGGTCCGATAGACTATTGGGAATGATACTTGCCCCTACAAAAAAATTGAGGTGACAACTGAATGAATAAAACCGGTCCAGTCGTGCTCTAGAAGTGCAATTATTATGAGACTGGGACCAGGTGTACTGTCGGCATGAGGGTGCAGGCATCTCCATACGTCAACCAGATCACTGGACTGTAAAACTGCAGTCAGCTCTCTGAAGGATTGAGGATGTGGCTTCTCAGTATTCCTATCCTTTGTAAAATCTCATTATTTTACAAAGTCATTATTACATTTTAAAATGGTTTGTTTCAACTTATTAAACAATACAGTTCTTTCTCTTCCTGTAGTTGGTGCATAAATATTTATAAAAGTAAAGTTAAAACCAGCTATTTGTGTCTGTACTTTTAAAAACTTTTTTAAAAGGGTATCTCTTATGCTGATGTAGCTCCTCGAGTGTGGACTTCCTGGAGACTACATGCGTAGAATGTAAAAAACAACTTAAAATCGGGGAAAAAGACTTTTAATGTCCACTCCCCTCTTACCTTTGGTACTGTCAAGAAAGTTATTAATATACTGTAATGTATATAGTTTTTTCCTGACGGGTTGGCTATCAGGGGCGTCCGAGATTAACAAGGAGAGCCCTTCGTCATCCGACTCGTACATGCCCTCAATTTCCTTGCCATCTGCCCCGTCTTCTTCAGTGGCTTCGCCGCTCTCCACAGCTTCAGCCTTAGCCTCAGTATCCTTTGTCTTACTACCTATCTCGTAGTCACACTGGGACAGATCTGTACTGCTTTCTTCCTCCGGGCAAGGTGGCACAGCCTCCGGGGAAGACGTCGGCTCCTCTTCTGACGTCAGTTGGGGATCGCCTCCGCTCTCCGCAACTTTCACGCCGGGAGACTGAGTCTTCTCTCCGCTGTCCACAGACACTAACTCAGAGTCCTGCTTTATTTCTCCTTCTTCAGGTCGTTTGCTTTGCTTTTTCTTTTTTTCGCTACCATTTCAAACTCCTAGTTTTGTCCAGCCTCTTCTCCTGAGGCTGCTGGCGCTTGGCTGTGGCTGTGTCTCTTTTGTTGTGGTGTCAACTTGGCTTCAGGCACCGCTGACTCGGGCTCTGCTGGTTCTGCTGACTCGGGCGTTGCTGGTTCCGGGGGCTGCTCGTCCTTCCGCTCTCCCCGATCGCCCCCAACCTCCTCCCCACCAGGAGCTCCCTTATCCTGCTCTGCTTCAGCTCGATCTCTGTTTCTCGGGCACTGTTTTCTTTGATGTCCCTGAGCTCCACATTTAAAATACCTTATTGTATCAGAGCTGGCGAAAACGACGCAATTCGTCCCCTCTGTTAAAATTCCATGCTACCTCAATAACTAGATTAGGGTCATTTTGTAAAATAAACGCTTGCCTTCTAAAAGACAAAACATGTAGAGGGATCATCTTAATGGGATACAATAATTTTCCATATCTTGATAGCTCTCTTTCCAGTAACTCGTTTCTTAAGAAGGGAGGGATATTAGATAATATTACTTTGGTTACGGGTGTTACTAAAGATGAAACTTCAATAAAAGACCCCTGCACACTAAAACCCTCCTCCACCAGCTTATTTACCAAATCCACATCAGTTAAAAAATGACTAGAGCTTTATTCATCCTCGAAGCTGATTTTATTTTCTCAAAGCCCACAACCTCTTCTACTGCCACCAGGCAATCCTCCACCGACACCCTGATATCAGGCACACAGCGGCAGCCATGCCGACGAGTCCTCCCACAATGAGAGAGAGAGAGAGAGAGAGAGAATGAATTAATGAATAAATTGGTTATCGTCAGCATATCAATCGTGCCCTCTGGGACCTCACATGTAACCTTTGACAAAAAGAGGTCTCCTCCTCAATTTTAACAGATTGAAGCCTGTTTGAGAGAGGATTGATCCCAATACAGGACACTACCTAACAATCCCACCATATTTTTAAGGCGATCAATTAAAATGGAATGATCAACAGTGTCAAATGCAGAACTTAAATATAGAAATATAAGAACCAAATTGCCTGAGTTACACTTCAATAAAGGTAATAGAAAAGCGGAGCAGTAGAGAGTTGCCTACAGTTGGTAGTTAAAGGTTACTGCTGTCACAGTGTGATGGAGAAGCTACAGTCTAACCTTGTATGTCATGTAATATTGGAGCCATTATTAGGCTAAAAGAAAAAAGTTAATTAGATTTTTCCTCCATTTTCTTTTAATGCAGTAGCACAATTAAGAGATTACCACATGGTCTGATGAGAGTACAGCTTAGTAAGGTTGACATGCTTTTGACATTCCTTTTATAAGGCCAAGTCTTAAAGAAAATAAAAACTTTAAGTGCTGCTTGTGCTCTCAGTCTTACTGACTGCAATGGAATTAGTCATTCATTTGTGTTCTGCATTGATGTGTAGGTCTGTGTTCGAAGGTTCGTTCACTAGTTAGGAATTCGAAGATTGTGTTAAACCTTCGAAGGTTCATCAGGCACCATTTAGCACTGTGGTGTTTTTTTTTCCCTCTGTTAACAAACTGTTTGACCATGTGTGACTACTATAAATCACACATTAAATGCCACTGTAAATTAGATATTTTGATTTGTATAATGCATAGTACTTAAACAAAAGTTGTAGTATCACTACCAAATCATTGTTTGTAGCTACTATATGGCGCCGCTGCCATGTATGAAGCAGGGTATAGTATCCAAAGCACTGAGGGGGTAACTATAGCGGTTATAGTGCTTCAGTAAAATATGTACTGAATGCCTAGTGTACAAGACAGTGTAAGAGAAGTGCTATGGAAGAATATGTTTGAAACATACAAAATATACACTAATAGAAATAACTGTAAAAAACTGAGCACCGTCCACCCCTCCCCCTTCCAGCTCCTGTTATGCAAAGGCAAACCTCTGCGTTGTATAGCGTAAGCTGTATTGAAAGAAATGTCTCAAAACCCCTCTGCTGTTTGGGATTTTTTTTTTTGTTGTTAAATACCCAGACGACCAAAAAAAAGTTGAATGCACACAGTGCAAGTTAGTGTTGATGTATCATCAAGGCACTACCAATCTCCGGGGTCACTTGACAAGCGTAAGTTCATATTCATATTGTTGTTGTTGTTGTTGTTGTTGTTGTTGTTATTATTATTATTATTATTATTATTATTATTATTATTATTATTATTATTGTAGTAGTAGTAGTAAAATGTGATTGTGACTGATGTCTTGCTTGGAACAGTGGCTGTTAAATTAAGAGTGTTTTGCCTAAGTCTGCTGCAGTTAGTGCTGCTGCAATGCAAACTTAGGCGCAAGCAGCATCAATTATGTGTAAATAAACAATGTGTATTTTTTTTTAAAATTTAAATTATAAAAACATACTGTTCTATGTAGTGTATTTTTTAATTGCATGTTTTATTCCGTTTATATGGATTACATGTAAAGCAATAGGATTGTCAGTCCAATACAAACAAGTAGCTATGGTGACGTCAACAGTAAACTATGAAAATTAGTACCATCGAAGGTTCGAACCTTCCTTCGGTAACGTATTCCGAACCTTGTAGAGCCTTTGTGGTGTATATGGTATCTTGTCCAAAGAAAGTGAATAGGTCCTCCTTGTCATGGAGTACAGTATGGCCTATCCATATTAAGGTATATTTGTGAATGTGGCAGGCTCTGGGTGTGATACTATGACATTAGGTGATCCACTTGAAGCCTGGCTCTGTTACAAATATACAAGGATGTTGGCATTTGCCAATTGTTAAGGTACCGGTTTGCGTATAGCAATTGTGATATAACGGGAATGACACCAATGGTAGCATAAGAATGGTTATCGAGAGGAACGGTAGTTCCTCGTGCCAAGTTATAGTGAAGTGCGAGAACTGCCAGTGACTATCTATACAGCACGGATAGTTTACGTGTTTTCAGGGTATTGGCGCGGCAAAAGTAAATCAGCCAAAAGCACAATTTCACTCTTAATTTGTAGTTTCCAACACTCTTACGTGAAATGTAGAAAAAAGTAAATGCCTGTCATACACTAAGAGAAATAAGTAGCCAGAGGAAGGTAAAATGTCCATCTCCTCCTTCTTTTTCTTCAAATGTGTTTTTTTTGCAGACCCCAGGCACTTTTATCCACACATGTATATTACAGGACATCCGAGTTTAATGACAGTTAACAAATTTTGTCAACATGGAAATATACTGGGGAATGCACTTATTTTGATGTCTGTATCATTTATATTAAATGATTTATTGATATTTAAAAATGGACTAGTCGTACGCATCACAGGCAAAAAAAAAAGAAAAAAAATTGTTGAAGACCCCAGGCACTTTTATCCACGCATATGTGTATTACAGGACATCTGAGTTTAATGACAATTAACTTGTTTTGTTAACATGTCAATTATAATATGGACTACACTTATTGTGAAGTCTATATCATTTATATTATTTAAAAATAATATTTTAATTAATAATATACTATTTTAAAATGGAACATTTGCATTAAAAAAAAAAAAAATCTGGTATACGTGGGATTTGAACCGTAACCTTCAGTTTACAAGCATGTTGTGTTAACTGTCAGTGTTACATGATTAGTTGAGACAAGCAGTATTTTGAAAGATGAAGTCAACCAGCGGAGAATTCTCTGGAATTTGTTATATTTTTTAGATTTTTCGAGCTATCAATAATCTTCATCATCCTCATTCTGAGATTCTGATCTTGAGCTCTGAAAATTTTTGGTTTTCTGCCAGTTCAGCGCTCATTGTGGTCCCTATTGGTGCAAGGAAGTACAGTTTCTCTCTCTATACTGGTTGATGTACTGGTTGAGTAACGCTGTTTTGGTCCCTACTGGACAAAAAGGAACATTAGTTTCTGAGAATTAGCTATGCTCAAGGACAGCCTATATATTTGGTGAAAGTAAAACATAAATAAATAAATACATTAATATAAATATTGAAATAAATACATAGACATTTTAATACTGTATGAAACGAAAATAAATATTCAACAGTTCTTGTTCAATTGTATATTAGTGAATTTTTTAACATAAATGTTGTCATGCTTTTATATATTTTTACTTTCAAATAAAAAAAAAATATTGTATGACCCGGACAATTGCTTTGTTGCAGGACTTGCTGTCTGTTCAGTTGGTCTCGTCTGTCTTTTTGTATATGTTACATGTATTGTAAGGGGAACGGAACGGGTCTCGGCGTTATTGAATGGGGAAATGTGTGGTGTTGTTTACGGGGGTTGCAGAGCAATTGATTTGAGAATTCAACACTGTATCCCTGAGTTAGGGGTGCCACCTGCTTGGGTTTGACCGGACAGACTGAGAATTGGCATCTGTGTCCGGGTGGCAGGAATTAACAAGTCCGGACGCCCTGATTTCCATTTTTTAAGTGAAATGCATTAGAAACAACCTTCCTATAATATTTTCTTTCACATACATTAGTTGCTTCAACAATTTCCACTATCATATTAGAAAAAATGTACTGTTTAGTACTGATCTGTACGTTCTACTTTGTCCCCAGCGTTTGAATAATGCTGATGACAATGAACATATACATGTGATGTACACAGTTCAAGTGAGGAGTTGTAGTCACGTGACCCCAGGAGGCTGCATACTGTCAGTATTGGCAACCACAGAGCACATGTCTTAAAACCTCCAGTCACAGGAATTAGAAAGATATAATTTATGATGTGCCAGCTACTTGGAATTTGTGACGCCTGCTGTGCACCACTTTGACGTGATTTAACCAAGGTTCTTTTTCCCTTTTAAGAAAATGTACTTACCAATACATCTTATTAAGAAAAAATACATTTTCAATAGTTTGTTACAAAATACAGTACTTATATGAATTATATACAGTATTTCTATGTTTGTATGTAAACGTTTAACATCTCGTTATAGACTCACAATTAAAACATTGCATATGACATATTTCGTATAAGAGTATCATAACTTTGTACGGGATTAACTAGAATCTGTAGATTTCCTGTAAAATCAACTTCAGCTAGTGACAGCTAAACGGGTAAACGGCCTAGATCAGGCCGTCCCTCCAAACTGGATGACCGAGCAAAAAGGAGACTGATCAGAGAGGCTACCAAGAGGCCAATGGCAACTTTGCAAGAGCTACAGGCTTTTATGGCCAAGACTGGTCAAAGTGTGCATGTGACAACAATATCCCAAGCACTCCACAAATCTGGCCTGTATGGTAGGGTGGCAAAAAGGAAGCCATTACTCAAGAAAGCCCACCTTGATTCCCGTTTTGAAGTATGCAAAAAAACACCCAGTGATTCTGTAACCATGTGGCAAAAAGCTTTGTGGTCTGACGAAACCAAAATGGAACTTTTTGGCCTAAATACAAAGCATAATTTTTGGTGCAAACCCAACACAGAGCATCACCCAAAGAACACCATCCCTACTGTGAAGCATGGTGGTGGCAGCATCATGTTATGGGGATGTTTCTCATAGGCAGGGACTGGGGCACTTGTCAGGGAAAATGAGTGGAGCAAAGTACAGAGAGGTCCTTGAGGAAAACCAGCACCCTCTGCAAGAAAGCTGAAACTGGGACGGAAGTTCACCTTTCAGCATGACGACCCAAATCACACAGCCAAAGCTACACTGGAGTGGCTAAGGAACAAAAAGGTAAATGTCCTTGAATGGACCAGTCAGAGCCCTGACCTAAATCCAATCAAAAATTTGTGGCATGACTTGAAGACTGCTGTCCATCAACGCTCCCCAAGGAACTTGACAAAGCTTGAACAGTTTTGTAAAGAAGAATGGTCAAATATTGCCAAACATAGGTGTGCAAAGTTGGTAGAGACCTATCCCAACAGACTCGCAGCTGTAATTGCTGCCAAAGGTGCTTCCACCAAGTATTAACTCAGGGGGGTGGAGACTTATCTAATTATGATCTTTCAGTTTTGTATTTTTAATATATGTATTTTTTTCTCAATAAAAACTTTTTCCCCTTAACAGTGTGGAATATGGTGTGTAAATAAGTGGAAAAAAAATCCTCATTTAAATGCATGAAACTCTGAGGCACTGACTAAACAAAATGTGAAAAAAGTTCAAGGGGGTGTAGACTTTCTATTGGCATTGTATACACGCACACACACACACACACACACACATATATATAAAACACGGCTTGGAGTAATAACATCCTCTGATTGATTAAACAGCATCACATGACATTAGTTACAAAACCAGTGTCAAAGATGGGTGACATTCCACATATTTCCTTTAATATATTTGAGGAAGAAACTTCAGATAACTGGTACAACACCATTTGAGTGAAGACAGCAATCCACCTGAAAAAAAAAAGTAAAATAAGTGCACCAGCAACTGTCAAGGGTAGACAGAACAGTAGATGAGGAACAGCTAAATGAAACAAGAAAATAAAGCTTGATAAAACACTAAAAAAAACCAAAACTACAGCAAGTGCTATTAATGTATGTAAACTAGTTTAAAGAAAAAAATATGGACATTCATTTTAAGGAAATAAGTCAAATAAATCTGAACAAAATAAGGGAATTTTTATGCCAGTGCAAAACGTTCAACTGGGGACAAGTATTCAGTCTCCAGTTTTATAACTCTCTGCTGACTGAGTTTAAAACCAACAAGAACCTATTCCTGTCCATCATGAAAACTTTTAGAAAAGCAGGTAAAGACGAGGCCAGACACCACCCCCTGAATTACTGGCCTGGATATTAGGCATCTGCGGGAAAGTGAGGCATTGGTGTTTAAAGTCTGGTTTAATCTTCAACTTAATCTGGCATGACATGGATGACTTTGAGATTGCCACCCCAGCCCTGTTATATACCATGGGAGCGGCATGGCCCGTTGCGGTTTACACCTTATATATAAAATGTGGCAGGATTTGAGCCCTAACTAGTCATACTTTCATTCCAACTACATAACCGCTACTCTGCACAGATTCACATCTTAACCCTTTCAACAGACTAGGCTACTGTTTACATTTACCCTATTCAAACAGCAGTACATTGCGTCAATATAGGTTGAACAATTTTGCTATTCCCGTAATGTGTTTGTGTGTGTTATAAAGTAAAAAATCAAGTAATATCTGAAACCAAAACACATTGGAAATGTGAAAAAATGGCAAGTTATCAAAAGTGCCCAGCCATTTATAGTAGAGATATCAAAAATACAAGCCAAGTTTCAGAAACCATTGGCGCAACCTTGCCCAGTATAAAGCAAATAGGCACAACTGTAAAACCGATTGGGGCAAGTTTGCCCCAATGGTTTCTTGAAACTTGATTTGTGTTTTTGATATCTCTAATTTAAATTGCTGGGCACTTGTAGTATTTTCACAGTTCCAATGTGTTTTTGTTTCAGATATACACGGTTAAGTATTCTATGTAAAATGCAGTAAATGTACCTTTTTTTTTTTTTTTTTTTTTTTTTTTTTTACTAATTCAAGGTTACTTTTTTACAGGATGTTAGAACAGAACAACTCAAATATGAACTGGAAAAAAAAGACTTGGAGATAGAAAAATTAAAGGTGGTTATTTCACAGTGGGAGGTAAGCAGATTAATGTACCTTATTAAAAGATGTTATGCAATTTGATTCAAAGGGCAGCTTATTAAAGAGCAAATTATTTAAACCTGTCTGAAGCTCTTAGCTTATCTTTCACTGTCCAATTTCCTTCATGAAAACAAATATTACTTTTTTTTGGGCACAAGATTTTGCTCCTCCTTTAGGTTATGATAAGACTACACTGCAATAAAAATATAAATAGATAACCAAATAGGAACCAAAAATGGACATGCTCAATGTATATAGTTTGATCTTGTGTGGGTGGACCCTACAATCACAAGATTTTTTTTTTTTTTTTAATGTGTTATCTGTGATAGACGGGCTAGAATTATCTGGTGCATTCCTTTTTTTTTTTTTTTTTTAAACAGAAAACAAAACAGACTGATAGGGTTTATCATAATATCAGTTATTTAGTGGCTAAAGCAAACCAAATCTAATTATAGGTCAACATTGTTTTATTGCAGACTAAGTACAAGGAAGTAAAAGCAAGAAATTCACAGCTGCTGAAGATGCTTCAGCTAGGGGAGAGTAAGTATAATGGAGTTCTTTGTACTAAAAATGTAGTGTTTTTTTTTAATACTTTAAGTGCCATTTTATTAATTCAGAATTACATAATTGCTTCCTTATTCCCAAAGAACTCACAAAATCATTTGACTTTTTTTTACTTTTTTTTTTTTTTTTTTTTTTTTTACACAGTGCTGTGGTCATTTTGAGCATGCGATATTTGGGGAAACTAACCGTTTTCATTTATGTCCTAATCTGGATCAAAGGCGAGAGAGCAATGGTTATCCCCTGTCACAGGGATGTAGTGAAAGGATACATAAGCATGTAGAGCATTGGGACCCCATTTGTTGTCTGAGAAATTCTCAGAATTAGGCAACTGCTTATGCCCAACTCCACAACCTCATTCATTAACCCTATATTACCAGAAGTGTCTTTCAAGCAATGTTCTGTTTAATAATTTACATGTATTTGCTATTTTTCCAAAGATTCTGAAATATTTCTCATTTTAGAATAAATCAATTACAGCTAAAATGTAAGCATGTTTACAAGTTCAACACAGTTTTGCAAGGTATCTTTTATTGTAATAGTAGTGCTCTTAACTGTATTTTAAAGATCAGTCTTTTGTATTCATTTGTGTTTTTTTTGGATCCAGTGCAGGTAGCATCCTGTTTTAATACATTTCTGTGTGTAGGGTGCAGAAGTGTTTACATACCAGTGAAGGCGACTTGTTCATCAAGACTAGTTAATAACTTGATTTTTTTTTCTGATTTTAGTGAAGGATAAAGCGGAAATACTTCTGCAGGTTGATGAATTGATGAATATCAAGCAGGAGTTATCAACGCAGGTATGGAAACTGTTAATGTAGAAAACCTAATGAAGTGAAAGTAATAAATCAGTCTGAGTAGACCGTGAGTACTACAACGTCACGATAGAATAGAACATTGTAACATGTTTGTTGTATCTGTTGTGTCCTCACAGTTAAACATTCCTTTGGCTGTTAAGCTGTTTACCATATCTGTTAAACGTGTTCTAAATACAATAACACAAAGGCATTGGTTCACTATTTTTGGGTCCTTGAGTTCTGCGTTGTGTGATCATATTTAATGTTTTTCAACTATGTCATCTAAAATAAAGAAGAAAAAAAAATCACATGCAAACGTTTTCCAAGACTGCTTTTCTATATGCACAGATCACCAGGAATTGCATAAACATGTTACTATTGAACAAGAATAACCACTTCAGAGAAAATGATCAATGTGTTTGTTTGCATAGGTCAATTCATTACATGTAGCCCTCGAACAAGAAAAATCTAAAGTGAAGGGCTTACAATCTGATCAGCCAAAACATCAGGTATGTATGTTTATTTTTCAGAACAGTAACTTCACACACAGCTACAGACTGATATTGCACTCCACTGACAGAAAGATAACTCCACTCAAAGATTAACTAACTAACCTTTTGTAGGTTTATACACAGCTATGTATTATATAATTAGTCCTCATAGCCTAGGGTTATGTTTTTGTAAATTTACTTGATAGAAGAGTTAACACATTTTATTAAAAAAAAAAAAAAAAAAAAAAACTTTGCTGTAATTTTTAATACAGTGTTGTGTAACTAGAATGCAAGTTTGTTTAATTTTTAGTTGTATTGTGGTTTTCATCTTTTTTAAATATATAATGTAATAGCAAGATAATAAACCTTTGCAGAAATGTGCTTGCTTTTGTAGATGAAGAAATTGTTCATGAAAAAGGGTAGCAGTATAATTAGGTGAAGTTTGGTGGTTGTTAATCTCTTAATTCAGGAATGTTTTCCTGGGACTACCAGGTTTATGTGACCTAAACTTTTTTCAGTTCTTTCAAATTTATTTCATTAATCTGTTGAATTATGTTGTCAGTTATTTCCCAGTTTGATAACTTTATTCAGTTTTGGCGAAAATACACTAAAATACTTTTTTTTGACTAACGCATAATCATTCATTTTATGTAGTTTAATTGAGGAGATCATTATAGATTAGACAGTGTTTCTATGTTAGAGCAGTGTTTGAAGATTTGTCAAGTGTAGTAAGCACTATGTAAAAACTGCATAAATCTCACATTTAATATTGCTGAAACATAGTAACTAAAATATACCTGTTACTGTGTAAAAAAAAAAAAAAAAACTCCAGTGAAAAACTCCACCTCAAATTAAAGAATGACTGTAACCACTGCCAATTGTTCGTACATTTTCAAAGTTAATTTTATCTGTATTTATCTGTTCTGTTTATCGAGTTGTGAACACATACACATGCTTGTTCATGTTGTGACTCAAGTGTTTTCTTTGGTCTGCAGGGCAACAAGAAAGGTAAAAAGAACTCTGAGTCTGATATATGAAGACTTATAAGGGACAAAGCTGATGGCAAAAAACAACCTTTGTTCAGGGTTTCCTCATCATGTATACTGTACATAATTCATACACCATATAACTGAAGCATTTAATGCAGTCTGGACTATTTACTGTAAATGCTTGAATAAACACTTTGTTGCATTTTTGTTAACCAATGAATTCTACAAGTAAAATCTACCAACGTTACCAAATGCAAAATGTAATTGTTTTTTTTTTTGTTTGTTTAAATGCCAAAACCTGTATTGCAGTGTTTTTCATTAGCAAGTAAATAAAGTTTACTTTTCCAATGACATCTGATGCTGCATTTTGCTTTATGCTGTCTGTCCTGTATAAAATATATGCTGACTGACATTCTTTCCTGTTACTGTTCCTTATAAACAGTTATAATAACCAAATCTTTAAGAAACATGTTCTTGGTGTACTACTGTAATAAATTACCGGCTATTAATTTTTTTGATTCACCTTGATATTTTGAATGTTTTTATTATGAACAGGAGGGCTACCAAAGTTTTACAACTCCACACTCTTTTCATGAAAATGTCCAGTTTGTTTTTTGATTATCATGTTTTCTCTTAAGTATTTTAACTAGGGGTGGGCACCAATATGAATATTTTGATACGATATTGATAGTAAAATCCATATTGCGATATCATAGGATTAAAGAAATACATGTACGCTCGCAGAGCCCTAGTTTTTATTGCTAATACTGCTACAATACAGTGACAAAGAGCGAATGAACCTGGATCAACACTCTCCCTCTCGACCAGTTCACTGCACAGCAGGAATTATGTGCCCTGTACTGAATGGTTTGGCAGTTCATTCCGGGGGGAGTCGGAAGCCGACCATTCAGGAAAGGGACGACGTCATGGTACCAGGAGTCATCGCCGTAGTACGGTGAGCGAAGTTTCATTCATGAATTGGAGGAGATGTGATTGAACTAGCTCTTGCAGGGGGCTGGTCTATGGGTACTTTAGGGGGACATGACGTCGTGATCGGTTCCTTTCTTGTGGTTGATGGGAGGAAACGAAGACTGTGTTTTGAGAGACGGAGCTAAGTGGGTGTTTGTTTTGCAACCGTGTGTGCTTTCTGTCACCAAGCTGATCGAGCACGGAGCTGGGAGCTGCAGCCTTAGGGCCAGCGATTCACTTGAACTTCAATGCACCTGCACTTAGCTGACATCACTGTTCCAGCACCGTACCTACACCAAGAGCACTGTCCGGTGACGCGTCTGTTTTTAGTTTTCTTTATTATTATTTCAGGACTGTAAACCCTCGTTTTTGCGCTGGCGATACCAATTGTTCTGTAGAGCCAGCTTTATTATTTCTGAACGGTGAAAGTGGTTGGAGGAATCAAACTGTGAACTTTGTGTCTGTCCTTGTTTGGAGCACCTGCATCACCCTTACTATGCACAACAAACCACACGTTCACACGTGGTGTCAGTACGGGAGATGGATGTTGCCACACTCACTGCGCTGTTACAAGCGCTGGAACAGAGACTGGAGACGGAAGAGAGACAGAGAGAGGAGAGATACACGATGCTGATAGAAAGAGTCGGGCTCGGGAACGCGGTACCCGTGATGGTTCCCCCTAAGGCGCGGGCGCAGAAGATGACCGCGGAGGATGACCCCAAGGTTGGCCAGTATTGCGCAATGGCCAAGGGAGTACTGGGCCAGTCAATTGGGCACCTGCCTGAGCGGGGAGGCTCAGGCAGCCTACCAAGCCATAGATGACAAAGAGGCCAGCCAGTACGACCTGGTCAAGCGGGCCATCCTCCAACGCCTCAACATCACAGGGGAAACACACATGATGCGTTTCCGGGAATAGCGGAGGCCATGGGAGACCCGCCCCAGGGTGGTCGCCCAGAAACTGTGGGACCACATGGTGCACTAGCTGAACCCTGCGCAAAAGACCGGTGCACAGATGGGTGAGGGAATGGTCCTGGAGCAGTTTTGCCATGTGGTCGGCACAGACACACAGGACTGGGTGCGACGTCACAACCCAGACACTTTGGAGGCCACCGTCAAACTGGCGGAGGATTTTGAGGACTCCCAGGCTTCTATCAAGAACTACTGACCCCTCTTCCTCCTCTCACCAGCCGAGGAGCAGTGCCTACAGCAGCACCACCACTAATACCTCTTCCCCTTGGACCCTGACCGGCTAAACCAGCAATCCCTATGGGCCGACCCACCTCCTCACCATGGAGGCAGCGGTTGGCCCCCAGCTGGGGTAGAAATACTACCCCTGACCCACTGCATTATCAGCAGTGGGACAGACCGGTAACCCCAGTGCCTTCTGCCCCGATTATCTGTTTTAGGTGCCATGAACCTGGATACATCACTCACCTGTGCCCCTCAGCAATGGAGTGCAACGTGGTGACGTGCAATTTGGCATGTGAGGCAGGTAAGGAATGATCGAGAGGGGCCTTGTATTATTGATGTAATGGTTGGTAATGTGAGTACCCAGGCTTTAGTGGACTCAGGGTGTGCACAGACCTTAATTCGACCATAACGCATCTCTCTTAGACGGTGTGCCGTGGCAGCCACAAGGCAAGGTGGCGATCTCCTATATACACGGAGATACGGTGACATATCCCACCCTAAAAGCATATGTGTCAATAGATCAGACACAGCGCTACCTCACTGTGGGGGTGGTGGAAAGGCTGCCGCACCCCGTAATTCTGTCCCGCTCGCACGGGTAACCGTGGCAAGCAAAGCAGGGGAAACAATTGGTGAGATTTTCCCCCTGCAAGCTGACCTGTTTTCTTCCCTTTTTCATCCTAGGAAAACAAAAAAAGAGAGACAGATCGAAAAATGGAAAGGTGCATCTCTGAAACGAGGCTGGGGGCTGGTGGGGGAGAGCGCGGATGGTATCAAACGTCACTCGAAGGGAGTCGGTACGCAGTGTGACCAAGAGGGCGAGGTTACTGGACCCTTCAGGGCAGATGTTACTCCGGCCCCTCTCAATATACCGAACACGTGGGGCTCAAGCGTGGACCTAGTGTGGTACCAGAAAAACGACCCCACACTGGTGCACACTTGGGGACAGGTCCTGTCTGTTGAAGGTAAGGATGTTGAAGGTGCTGGGGCGCTAGTATATCCGCACTTCATTATCAAGGGGCTATTACTGTATAGGGTAAACCCTGCCCCAGGCACAGGACAGCCTGTAACACAATTGATGGTTCCCCCATCGTGTCGGCCCGAGGTCATGAGGCTGGCGCATGACATCCCCTTTGCAGGACACTTGGGAGCCGACAAGACTCTGTGATCGCCTGGATTTGGTTGGTCATTTGGCACATGACATTCTAAAAACGGCTCAGCACCGGCAACAGCAGCATTATAATAAAAATGCACGCATTCGGACCTTTCGACCAGGAGATAAGGTAATGCTGTTTTTTTTTTTTTAATACATTGGAATCCAAACTATATGCTAAATGAAAGGGGCCATATGAGGTGATTCGGGCTATAGGGAAAGTCAATTATGAAATTCAGCAGCCCGACCGCCGCAACGAATGGGAAATTTAACATGTCAATTTGTTAAAGCCCTGGCAGTCAAGGCAGGCCTTATTTATAGCCCCAGGTGAGGTAGAGGATGATTTTGGACCCTGTATAGAGGCCCCTAGCTTACAGTCCATTCCGATGGGGGAACTGTTACTCCCAGATCAGCAGAGAGATCTGCGCAGGTTAATTGAGGAGTTCAGCTATGCTTTTTCTGATGTGCCCGGCAGAACTAATCTTGTTCAATATGACATTGTATTTCCCCCAGGTATCATGGTTAGAGAGACCCTACCGGATCCCTGAAAGTTGACCTGGTGGCGTTTGCAAAGAGGTATGGGCGATGCTCAAGCTTGGGGTGATTGAGTCTTCCAGGAGCGAGTGGTGCAGTCCGATTGTGATAGTGGCCAAAAAGGACGGCACCAACCGCTTCTGTGTTGATTTCCGTAAGGTAAACGCTATTGCCAAGTTTGATGCATATCCCATGCCTCGGGTCGACGAGCTTCTCGACAGACTGGGAACGGCGAGGTTCATCTCGACTTTGGACCTGAACAAGGGATACTGGCAGATCCCCTTAACCAACAGATCATGTGAGAAAACTGCATTTTCTACCCCTGATGGTCTGTTTCATTTCACAGCCATGCCGTTTGGGCTACATAGTGCGCCCTCTGCCTTTCAGAGACTAATGGACCAGGTTTTATGCCCACATCATGAATATGCAGCAGCGTATATTGATGATGTGGTGATTTACAGCTCCACCTGGCAAGAGCATTTGGCTAGGATCACAGCCGTCCTGCAGTCTCTTGAGGGTAGCCCGGCTGACAGCCAACTTGGGTAAATGTGCATTTGCTAAAGATATTTATATTTTATGATTTATTATTGGACATGGGCAGGTGAAACCCGTCACCACCAAAGTCCAGGCTTTGTTGGATGCGGCGATCCCAAAAACCAAGTCCCAGGTGAGATCTCTCTTGGTGTTAGCCGGTTATTACTGTCGATTCATCCCCGAGTATGCCACCGTGGTCAACCCCCTAGTGAACCTCACTAAAAAGAGTGCCCCAAATTTAATTAAACGGACAGGAGAGTGTTAGGGGGCCTTTGATACCATTAAGCAACAACTCTGCCAAGCCCTCACCCTAATCACACCAGATTTTGATAAAGAATTCCTCCTCCACACCAACGCTTCGGATGTTGGTCTGGGGGCGGTCTTGTCCCAGCAGGTCGACAGAGTAGAACACCCCATCCTTATATATAAGCAAAAAAATGCTCCCTCGGGGGCGTAACTACTCCGTCATAGAAAACGAATGTCTGGCCATTAAATGGGCCATTCAGACCTTACGCTGTTACCTCTTGGGACATTCATTCAATCTTATCAACGACCACGCCCCACTCAGATGGTTAAGCACGATGAAGGATAGCAACGCCCGGATAACTTGGTGGTATTTGGCGTTGCAACCCTTCATGTATTCCACACACACCATGCAGGGAGAGATCATCAAAATGCGGATTATTTTTCCCGGGAGGAGGATGTAATGGGCAAGGTAGATTCAGCCGAGTGTACCTTCGACTCCACTCTGAGCGGTGGGATATGTGACAAAGAGCGAATTAATCTGAATCAACAGTCTCCCTCTTGACCTGTGAGAGCATTCCACAGCAGGAAGTACGTGCCCTGTACTGAATGTGAATAGCAGTTCATTCCAGGGGGAGTCGGAAGCCGGCCATTCAGGAAAGGGACGATGTCACGGTACCAGGAGTCATCGCCCTAGTACGGTGGGCGAAGTTTCATTTATGAATTGGAGGAGACGTGATTGAACTAGCTATCGGAGGGGGCGGGGCTATGGGTACTTTAGGGGGACTTGACGTTGTGATCGGTTCCTTTTGTTGTGGTTGATCGAGTTGTGATCGGTTCCTTTTGTTGTGGTTGATGGGAGGAAACGAGGACTGTGTTTTGAGAGACGGAGCTAAGTGGGTAAACCCTTGTTTTTGCGCTGGTGATACCCATTGTTAGGTAGAGACAGCTTCATTATTTCGGAACGGTGAAAGTGGTTGGAGGAATTAAACCGTGAACTTTGCGTCTGTCCTTGTTTGGAGCACCTGCATCACCCTCTCACTACGCACAGCAAAAAACACATTCACAAATACAAACGCAGTACAATCAAGTTTATTTTATACAGCAAAACATATGTATACATACCAAGGTGTCATAGGCAAACACCACACACTAAAGTGTTCATTTAACCATTTTTTTCCCCACTGATTGGCGTTTAGGTACCAAACATTATTTGCATGCTGCATAAAGCTCTATTGGCATTATGTTGAGTAATGCGCAGGCGTCAGCGGTTCATTGCATTTCGTCTGTGTGATTTACAGTGATAATAGAAAGTCTACACACCCTTGAACTTTTTTTTACATTTTGTTGTGTCAGTGCCTCAGAGTTTTATACATTTAAATGGGGATTTTTTCCATCTTATCTATACACCATACTCCACATTGTTAAGGGGAAAAAGAAAAAAAATATATACTAAAAATACAAAACAGAAAGATCATAATTGGATAAGTCTCCACCCCCCTGAGTTAATACTTGGTGGAAGCACCTTTGGCAGCAATTACAGCTGTGAGTCTGTTGGGATAGGTCTCTACCAATTTTGCACTCATAAATTTGGCAATATTTGACCATTCTTTTTTTAAAAACTATTCAAGCTCTGTCAAGTTCCTTGGGGAGCATTGATGGACAGCAATCTTCAAGTCATGCCACAAATTCGTAACTGGATTTAGGTCGGGGCTCTGACTGGGCCCCTCAAGGACATTTACCCTTTTCTTCCTTAGCCACTCCAGTGTAGTTTTGGCAGTTTGCTTTAGGTCTTTGTCATGCTGAAAGGTGAACTTACTTCCCAGTTTCAGCTTTCTTGCAGAGGGCAGCAGGTTTTCCTCAAGGACTTATCAGTACTTTGCTCCATTCATTTTCCCTTCTATCCTGACAAGTGCCCCAGTCCCTGCTGATGAGAAACATCCTATTGTTGTCACATGCACACTTTGACCAGTCTTGGCCATAAAAGCTTGTAGTTCTTGCAAAGTTGCAATTGGCCTCTTGGTAGCCTCTCTAATCAGTCTCCTTGCTCGGTCATCCAGTTTGGAGGGATGGCCTGATCTAGGCAGGGTCTTGGTGATGCCATACACCTTCCACTTCTTAATAATCGTCTTGACCATGCTCCAAGGGATATTCAAGGCCTTTGATATTTTTTTTTTTCTATCCCCTAATCTGTGCCTTTCAAAAACTTTGTCCTGGAGTTCTTTTTAAAGCGCCTTGGTGCTCATAGTTGAGTCTTTGCTTTGAAATGCACTACCCAGCAGAGGGAACCTACAGGAACTGTTGAATTTATCCTGAAGTCATGTGAATCACTACAGTTTAACACAGGTGTAGGACACTTAACTTGGTGTGTGATTTTGAAGCTGATTGGTTACACCTGAGCTAATTTAGGATTGCTATTACAGGGGGGGTGGACTCTTATCCAACTAAGCTATTTCAGTTTTTATTTTTAATTAAATTCTAGAATATTTTTTTCACTTGGAAGTCGTGGGGTAGGATGTGTAGATAAATGAAAAAAAAAACTTTTAATGCTTTTTAATTCCAGGCTATAAGGCAACAAAAGGTGAACATTTTGAAAGGGGGTGTAGACTTTCTATATGCACTGTACTTACATTATTATTAATGTACTTTTTTTAAATGTGACCTTTTGGTATTATAAATGAGATATACTTTTAAAACCACAACATTTCTCAAAATAATGCAAAATTCGGCATACTTAATACTTTTAGAGATGTTGTGATTCAGTATTTACATGCAACAGTTAATTATGGATTGGCTAGAAAATCTGTGGTGGCTGATGATATTATTATTATTATTATTATTATTATTATTATTATTATTATTATTATTATTATTTGCCTATTTCATAGCAGGCGCCCTTATCCAGGGCAATTTACAGTTGTAAAATTTTACAAAGTATCACATTACAGATCAGAGCAGTTATAAAATACAGTAAAATCAGTAGAAAATAAGATCAAATTGAAATGAGAAAAATAAAGAATAGAGGAAGTTAAATTTCCTACAAGTCTTTGGCATGGTGCAAACCCAGCTTTTCTCTATTTTGTTAACATTAAAGTTCCAAATACCAGCAAGGGTGGTTTTCCTGGTATTGCATATATCTTCCAACACAGGCCTTAAAAGAGTGATAGCTCCTCTGTGCAACTTGAATTCAAAAGTCTTCAAGCCACATTGATTCCAGGTAGCCCATTACCGATTTCAATAAGTGATTACACTCTACTGTGTCAGCATGGAAATATCGATTGCTAAAATACCCTTATTTAGTTTTTTCTGAAGACTTAAAAAAAAAAAAATCGTACATCACATGCAAACAATCATTTTCTTAAGTGGGCTACTTTTTAAACAGACAAAAAATGCCTGTGTAGAACTTTTTTTTCTAAAAAGGGTAACTTGGTTATTGTTCATTACATGTGCAATGTTTTGGCCAGATACATGCTATTAGTGACGTGTATGCCGCCTCCGTATTTTAATATAACTGCATTCAGTGTATTAACTTGGGTAGCCACAATGTGCCACCTCTCCAGTTGCCAACTACTGCAGGCCCCTTCACATGGAGATTAGGACCATGAGCATTCTGATGCTTTGATTAATATAAATTTGCCATAAGTGATAAATAATTTTGTGAACTGCAAAATAATTGTTTTTGTCTGCATCTAAAGGATACAAGCTAAATTAAAAAAAAGCACATATTCAAATTGCTCTGTTATCATTTGCCACATTGCACAACAGTGTAGAGCATTTAAATGCTTAAAGCATGTTACAGTGTTACATCTTCGTTTTTTAATAATGCAGTCCAAATCCCCAAAACGCAATTGGGACTACTCTACCACAAACTGGTTTTTCGGGAAGGCCAACAATTGAAACCATCGTTGAAGGCAGTAGCTGGTTTGCCTTTCTGAAAAATAGTTTTTTTTTTTCCGACCTACTGAGTCTTTTCCAAAATCAGCTGGTTTTGAGAGCAGTGTTGCCAAGTCTCACGAGAAAAAAAAAAAAAAAAAAAAAAAAACGGTACTGACTTTCAAAACAAGTCCAAAACAAGCCCGACTACTTTCAGGGGGAGGGGAGTCGGGGTGTTTATACAAATTCCTCTCAAAAAATTAAAGCGACGTTTTAAAAATAGAAGCCCAATTCCGCTTATTATAAGCAGACTTGGCAACTGTGTTTGGGAGTAGTGACCACATGCGTAAAGCGTTTTTTTGCTACGCCATCGCTGTTGGAAAGCTGAATTAGACGAGCGTGCGCAATGCTGTGCCTCCTCAGAGTAGAAACACGCCGTGGCCTTCCCCTTTCTAGCAACTTCCTTAGAATAGCTACGTCATTTTTCTGCAGGTAAATAACCTCTGTTAAACAAACCCTTATTTGCGCTTACATATTTATTTAATTGGTTTACAAAACGGCACCGCTTTGATTTGTCGAATATTAGAAAACTGACAGTTCTTAATTAACGCTTTGCGTTTTTTTTTTTATTATTATTATTATTATTTTTACCCATGATGCCCGAGAGGAGGTTGTAATAAATGAGGAAGTTGAAGTGATAAGTTTCGCAGACGGTGAGATCGTAATATCTTTCTTTCCATTACTACTGATTTTGTGAATATCTGACACCAAACGGGGGCATACAAGTACAAATTGCGAGTATGGCGGAGAATGGGGAGACCCCGGGACCTTTCTCTGATCCAAAAATCATCAAAGTGATAGTGAAAACTCCCAAAGAAAAAGAGGAGTTTGCCGTTCCTGAAAACAGCACCATCAAGCAGGTCAGTTTCTTTACTGCTATCCCGAGTCATTAAATAAAGCAGTGTCAGACTTGTCACTGACATTAGTTAAAGGTTGGCATTTTGCATTTAGAACTGTCACAGTGGGAAAGGAAAGGTAACATGTCGGGATGAGGTGTTATTGAGCATATTGATCAAGTCATCCGGTCTCCCAGTGCTCGACTAGTAGCTGACTGCTGCTTTGCATTCTGTTGTGTAAGTGCTCCTGTCACAGTACAAATTCTTGAATAAATAATACATATATATATATATATATATATATATATATATATATATATATATATATATATATATATATATATTTTTTTTTTTAATTTATCGACTAGTGAACTACTTTTAACATCCTTTAATTTTTATGTCAATTTTGTATGCACTATCTATCAGTCCTCTCTTGCAAGCTGTTACTGCTGTTGAAACTTCACTGATGATGTACCAAATTCGGTCCCGCCTCATAGACTGCACTGTCGGGTTTTCCACGTCAGTAAGGGTCCACACCTTGCTGTGTATATTGGATGTTACATCAGACCCACCTACTCTATTTGTGTGATTTATGGTTTTTAGTAGTACAGCATATAATACCTTTTACATTTTATATTCTAGAACACTGGAAAATACATCGCTATATCTCACTTAACCCCACATGTGAAACCAAAAAGCTGTAGAACGTGTTAATCTACCAACATACCTCATCAGTATTTTTTGTCCCTTGCAATCATTTATATAAACGATTCTCTTAAATTTGTTCTGGTTTCAAAAAACCAACGTTCGGCAAAGTGAAATCAAATTGATGACAAATAATGGGATTTAATTATTTGTTGTAAATGAGTACTATATATTAGAAATAGCACATCTATTGCTAAGGCAGCTAATTTCAGAATTATGACCATTTACAATTACAATATTTAAATAAACCAATTACGCCTAAAAGGAGAGTAGAATCTGCCCTTTTCAAACGCCCTGTGCTGAATTCCCCTGTGTGTATGAGATGTGTTTGTTACAGGAATCAGTCTGCTAGCTCTGTAAAGGACACATGCATTACGTGATAAGAGACGACCACAAGTACTTTGATTCTTTAAAAAAAAAAAAAAAAAAAAAAATTGTTTCTATCGATTTGTTTTCTTAGGTTCAAGAATGGCAAAAGTCGGATTCAGTAAGACAGGAGCTGCTTGTAATTTGAACCAATTTAAAAACTATCAGTGTATCTAATTTAATTGGTAACCTATGAACCCCTTTGTGGACTACACCTTGATCACTGTGTTCTAAGCTCTTATTACTGGTTTGCAAAATTCAACAATACATTTAACATACAAGCTTGCATTTCTGTTAGAGTATTTTAAGTTAAATCAATGAACTGTAGCTATTACACAGGCTAAATTCAATATCAGTAAGTTGTCTCTTGTTTCATATATATACACACACACACACACACACACACACACACCCAGTCAAAAGTTTGAGTACACTTGCTGGAAACTAGGTTTTTTTTTCATAATTTCGTATACGTTTCTGTAAATACTTAAATGAAAAGACATGTTACAATATACAAAACATAAGGAGTATGAAAGCAATGTTCAAGGAAATTGAAATTTGTCTCTCAATCTTGGATTCCTCAAAAAAAGCTTCACAAACACGAGGCATTCGGTTAACAAGTTTCAGCAGGAAATCACCCGACATGTCTTCCCAGCTCTTTTGCAGCAATTCCCAGAGATGTAGGGCACTTGTGGGTAGCTTTGCTTTGACTCTTCTGTCCAGTTCATCTCATACAAGTTTTATGGGATTGAGGTCTGGAGACTGGGCAGGCCAGGTCATTAGATTGAGCTGTCCATCACTTTCCTTCTTCACCAGATAGTTCTTGCACAACTGAGGTGTGTTTCAGGTCATTTTCTTGCTGAAGAATGAAGGACTGCCCAACTAGCCGTAATCCTGATGGAGTGGCATCCCTCTGAAGTATGCTATGACAGCCATGCTGGTTGAGCTTGCCATGGACTTGATAAAGATCACCAACTCTGTCACCAGCAAAGCAACCCCAGACCATGACGCTGCCTCCTCCATGCTTGACAGTGGGAACCACACATGCAGAACTCATGCGCTCACCCTCTCTGCTTCTTACAAATACTTGGCGGTTGGACCCAAATATTTCAGATTTTGACTCATCGGTCCATAAGACCGACTTCCACTCCTCAAACGTCCAGTTTCTGTGTTTTTTGGCTCAGGCAAGTCTCTTAAAAATGGTTTCTTTGCAGCAGTTCTTCCAGTTAGGCCAGCTTCACGCAATCGCCTCTGAACAGTTGATGTTGAAATATCTGTACTTCTAGTAGCATTTAACTGAGCTTGTATTTTAGGGGCAGTTAATCGCTGATTTCGCAGACTTGTGACTCGAATTAACTTGTTCTCCTATTCTGAGGTCACCCTCGGCCTGCCTGACCTTGCTCGGTCTTCATGAGTGCCAGTTTCTTCAAATCATTTGATGGTCTTGGTCACAGCAGTGACAGACACTTGCAAAGTTCTTGCAATTTGTCTTAAAGATCATTTCTTCATTTCTTAAAGTAATTACTGACTGTCTTTTTTTTCTTTGCTTAACTGAGCATATTTTGCCATTTTCTGCTCCCTTACATTCAGGAATGACAAACTTGTGCCTATGCTACCTATATTTATAGTAATCATGGTGTGTGTTAAGATTACATTTACTTCATTAATAATGCAAGTGGCAGTGTGTGATCTGAGACTTCAATTCCCACCCGATGGATGAGATGCTGTCAGTGAATTGCTCATTAGAAACTCTTCAGCTAATTCTTTATACAAAATTTGAGGGAATGCTAGTTCATGGACATAATGTATAGATGTTGCAGAGCTGGGCTTTGGACAAGCCAATCCAGAAATGTTTATAATTGCTGCTCAAGTTACAGGTAGTTTTAGAAGTGATTAAGTACAAAATCCCCACCAAGAGGTAGGCTACACTACAGGAATAGATCCAGAAGTTACCATTCTGAATCATCTGTATGCAGCGGTACAGCTATGAAGAAAAGTTTTGCTCCACCTAGAATTTTAGGATTGAAACATTTAAAGAAGTATATATGTATGAACATAATTTTAGATCTTTTATTTAACATCCTGTAATCAAACCAACACAAAATTGTATCCCAAAAGTCTACTGGGAGCCATAATAGTTGTACAGTATGTTAATTTTTGAAATGTTACATTGTTGTCAGTTTTTTGTGAAGTATATGGTAAACTATAAAGTGGCATTGTAATTAAACATGTTAACATAACATTAATCGTCCGGTTTTATTCGACTTTATGAAGCAAAATTTGTTAATTCTATAAATGCAAGACTGTTGTCCATAGCTGTAATTTTGCTCATTTCACAAAAAAAAATACCCAGTATTCTTTCTGTTGCCTTTTCTGCTGCTGTTACACCTCGTAAATCATTCAAGGTGCCAACTTCATATTTTCAATGGGATTTTATGGAAACAACTGCTAAAATCAAATGACAACATTTCTGTTGACCTGAGGACTGACAAATTTGTAGTCTTGTGACTTTCAAGGTCCCAGATAAAAGACCTTACACTGTCATGTGTTGACTTTGTACTCAAAACATAACTGTATTTTATGGTTCTGCAGTCAAGTTGTTGGCCCATTTGGCTAGTAATTTTACAAATCCACTGCCTCTGTATTGTAAAAACTACATATCTAGGCAGGGACTTCATATAGCAGTGTTGTAAAAACGGTAAGGTCAGTATGTTGGTGATCGTAATATTGACCTCTGACTTGTGGCTGTCAAATTGAGGCCTTTGACTTTGAGATACTGTGTTGCCCAATAAAAATATTTTTTACTTACACATTGATACAGAGCTGTATCTTACACTGTGTCGATTTTACTTCCTGATTACAAACTATTAAATCAGAGATGCCATTCCCTCCCACTTCTGGCATCTTATGCTTATTGTTTCTCTTTCAGTTCAAAGAAGAAATTTCCAAGCGCTTCAAGACACAGATTGATCAGCTTGTGTTGATATTTGCTGGTAAAATCTTGAAAGACCAAGACTCTCTTACTCAACATGCAATCCATGATGGGATGACTGTTCACCTGGTCATCAAAACGCAAACGAGGTAAAGATAAGCAAGCCTAACATAAAAAAAAAAAAAAGCAAACTCAAATAGGAACGAAAAACTGTATACTGTCGGGGGAGGTGGGGGAAGGGAATTTAAACAGTGGCAGTGTTTACATCTGCATTTCTGTTTTTAAGGTCACAGGACCATGCTGCTCAATCGTCCAGCAGCTCAACTAGCAGTAGTGCGGCTGCCTCTTCAGAGTCCCGCAGCACAACTGCGTCCACCATGCCAGCATCCAGCAGTCCCCTAGGTGTGGGTAAGGATCTCCACTGCTCTGTACCCATCATTCCAGCCATTTTTTTTTGCTACTTCTATCCCTAGCAGCATTCGCCGGCAAGGTCAACCAGTTAAAGATTTCCATGCTCATCTTATAGGGTGCCTCTTTTAATGTTAACCCTGGCTTGTAAAAGGTAGTCTTAAAGCATTTAGCCTTTCAGGGTTGTAGTTACTCCCAACATCTGCATCAGAGTTGTTATTCCCCAAGGAAAGATGCATATCCTAGATTCCAGTGTGACTACAGGGCTCGCAAAATCGATAGCCCGACGTTCCAGGACAACCAAAAAAATCTGTTGGACAACGTGTTTTTGTCTTTTTGGCTGCGTGACCAATGGGCAATCCAATTTTTTACTCTATAACAAGATAACGTTCTGTGCTTTAATAAAACAGAGGTTTCTCAATCGAGATTCCGCTCACAGATCATCCCAGTAAAACATGTTTAGAGGGATCAATGTTTTTTTCATTGGTAATGCTTCAGTGATTTCCGGGGTGATGTACACGTGAACATTGCTTGGGACCAAATCCCGCGAGGATTGCCTGTGTAACCCCCCTGACTACTCAAGCAATCCTATCTTGTCAGCGCGCAGGTATGTCACATGACTGTGTCTGCTCCAGAAAAACGAAGGGTATAATGGGCACTACGATAGCCGAAGTATATACTTTTATACAGATTATTTTAAACAGAGTTACAGACTGGAATTACAAGCTACTGTACTCTGCTCACCAAGATTAACATTTTGTTGTTGTTACCTTTATTAAATCATTAATGTTATTTCCCAACCCAGAGGGGGAAAAAAAAGTAAAATATGATAGTTATTATCACTGACTCAGATTTAGCACATATGCTGACATCGCTTTTTTTCATTTCTTTTAATGCGATTAATAAATTGTACCGGTAATTTTATTTTAAATGTATGGTGCTTGCTTGTAAAGTACAATAGGATAGAGCCAGAATACTGGATGCAGCCACAAATAGGTACTGTACTTGTAATTCTACTTTTATTCACAATCTTCTTCTTATTGGTAGGAGTGACATACTGTGACAAAAAAGAAAATAAAAAATAACAGTACTAATATTATTAATAATTTAGCGAATGCCTTTATCCAAGGTGACTTCCTTAACTTACTCCAGCAGTTTATATTGTTCGTTTTGGATTGTCCTTTTACTATATTGAACAAAAGGCTTTGGACCCAAACAGGGTTGTTATAGCGAGGGTGTACTGTATTTATTATTTGACGTGTATGTTTAATATACAACACTTGCACATTTTAATAGATAATGCATGCACATTTGGTATTTCATTTTTGTTATTTTTAATCCCAGAGTGTTTAATATTTAACAGAGGGTATAAAGAAGTTTGGATCAGAATCCAATATCATCCCTTACAAAAAAGTAACATACTGTAAGTAAACTTGTGCCAAAATTGTCAGGTTTTAGTATACTATTGATACCATTGTGCTATTCTATATATTCTACATATTCTACTTGCAGTATACAGCTTTGTATATTCTTTTTGTAAATAATGCAACATAGTTCTCAAATATTGGACATCTTTCTTCTCTTTTGCATACCTGCATTGTCTCTTGCTAGATATGCACCTCCAGATTCAGACAGATACTTTTAGAAAACTAGGAGCAACTTCTGCTCTGGATCAAAAAGTTATAATGTATGAACCCTGAGATACTATGCCTATATTGAGTACAGTGTACTTTGTACAAATATAGGTCAATCATGGCCAACTTGACTCTTTTTTTTTTTTTTTGGACAACCAAATGTCGACAATGGACTGCCGGAAGGGCAAGTACCATTACCAAAATTTTGCAAGCCCTGTACTGTATAGTGGAGGCTATATACTTTATTTAGGCTACTTCATACTTCTATAGAATCACTTATCTTATTGTGATCAAACTTGCTTAAGGGTATTCTATAGTAACATTTCTTAGACATATCAAAATATTATAACACATACTGTGAATGTAGGTCATGGTGATCTTTTCATGATACTAATTCATATTGTACAATGTCATGGCAGGGGATATGCACACTAGTAAGATGTGATTATGCTTTTGTCATTATTTCAGGTGGCCTTGGAGGGCTGGCAAGTCTAAGCGGCTTTGGAATGAACTCGTCAAACTTCTCAGAGTTACAGATCCAGATGCAGCAGCAGCTTATGTCGAATCCTGAAATGATGGCCCAGATCATGGAAAACCCCTTTGTACAAAGCATGCTCTCCAATCCGGATCTGATGAGGCAGTTAATTATGGCAAACCCCCAGATGCAGCAGTTGATTCAGCGAAATCCCGAGATTAGTCACATGCTCAATAATCCAGATATAATGAGACAAGTAAGTGTAAGCACTCGCACTGCACCAGCAAATAACCGTTATGTAGCATAAACATTTGTGAGCAAGCCAAGTACACATACTTGTGATTACTTTAATGCAGTTCTAGCGTCAACCAGAAATGCAGTTGCAGTACCTAACTTACAGTACCAATCATTCAGAAGAGGATTGAATTAAGTAAACAAAGTGCCTTAAGTATAAAATGCTAGTTGTTATGTAAACGATAAACTACCCACCCCAAATACATATTTGTGTACATAAGCCAACGTTTATCCCATTATAAAAGAGTTGCCCCTTTACACAAAGAGTTTCTAACACGGCAATTCCTGTCTGTGCTGTAATTTGAACTTCTGTAGAGTACTGTGCTTTCAGGCAATATCAGATAGAACTGATCAATTCACTTTCAGACAGTTAAAATCAGAACCCCTTATTGTAGGCAAGCTGATTATCGTGTGCAGACCCAATGATAGCATGCATATAAAATAAATAGTTACGAAATTATTTTTTTTAACCATTACTAAGGTCAGTACAGAATGCATTTTAATGTGTTTATATATATATATATATATATATATATATATATATATATATATATATATATATATATATATATATATATACACACACACACACACACACACATATATATATTGTATGTATATTGTACACATTTAAATACACAGTTCAGTTCCTCCAGCATATGGTATGTGCTTTGTATGACTGGGTAGTGTTTGATAAAAGGGGAATGTATTATTCTGTCTGTAGACATTGGAACTTGCCAGAAACCCAGCTATGATGCAAGAGATGATGAGAAATCAGGACAGAGCTCTGAGCAACCTTGAAAGTATTCCAGGAGGCTACAATGCATTACGGCGGATGTATACGGATATTCAAGAGCCAATGTTAAATGCTGCTCAAGAACAGGTGAGAGGTTAATAACCATGGCCTTAAGTTTTCATACAAGCTTCGATGACAAACCAAGCTCTCTACAATAAAAAAGCTAGCAAATTATTAAAATAAATTTATATACAAAACGTAAAGCTGCAAAGGGTCATAACTTGTGTTCTGTTTTAATGATCTAATTACCATGGCATGTCTTAAAGGAATACTTTATACAATTAAAAAATATACACACTCAAATTACACCGTCACACTGAGCGTCCCTCCTCTCCGCATCTTGACCTCCTGGTCAAGGATTTTGTAAAAGAAAATGAATTATGAAGTATTCCACAAAACAAAGATGCTGTAAACACTAAAATCATCATAAAAACTTCGCTTTCAGTATTTTCTGACTTGCTGAAATTCAAACAAATCAAACTCGACAATGTTTAACCCCTTTACTGCTAAGGGGTTTTCCACACCCAGTGCTAGGAGGTTTTTCTTGAATTTGGGACTGAATTGTTTAAGTCAAATATCTCACAGATCACTAAAGGAAACATAGGAAACCTATATATTGTTTGTTTCAGCACAATCTGAACTTTTCAATGATATAATTTACTTGGGCATATCTACTCAACAGATTGAGAGATTGCAGATTAAATGGGGGGGAGGGATGAAAAATTGCAATTTCTGTGCCACTTTAAAGCCCTAAAGTAATTTCCTAACATGGTAATTATACAAATTGCATGTGTCTCGCATTGCTAATATGTTAACTATCTATGGAGAAAAATAGGAGTTAGTATGTTTGTCATGGCTGCGTCAACATTTGTATTAATAATAATAAACATTTTAAACATCATCAGGTCAAATTTAAAATATAATTTCTAAGGACTAAATCCCCCTACACATGTCCTAATGTTTTGTAATTGATTACTCACTCGCAGCCTTTAGGGCATCAACGTATTTTATAATATTATTATTACTGCGGCTGGTGCAGCATAGCCTGTGAGAGTATATCGCCATCAATCACGACTGATTAGTTCTGAAAATAAATGTTGAAAATTAAAATAAAATTTGACAAAAAAATATCTCCAGTGGGTCTGCTAAATGTTGTAGCAGTCAGGATTTACTCAAATCAAACCACGATCCAAAATATGAAACTCTTCAGTTTGTTTATTTTAGGGATGGGTCGGTATACCGGTTTTTCGTTTTACCACGGTTTAGACACATTATGGTATTAATACAGTTTATTTTATTTTACATTGCAATTATCGTAATTCGGTTATACACCGGTTAGCACATTTTTTCAAATGCAAACACGCTTCTTCTAAATCATGTGATGGTACTTGCAGCCTTAGCAAAGTGTCTGAGGAAGATCTTTTTGTGAACTGATGCTGTATTTTGATAATGGTTTCGAAGGAAACTGACAAGGACACAGAATACACGTTTCAATTGCTGCGTTCTGTTACCCAGAGCTTGCTGTGCCGGCTGCTCTTGGCTGCTGTCTTTCTGACGCCACGCGCAGTTTTTAGAGAAACGCCGTCTCCAAACCTTGCAGCTTAGCACACATTTTCAGCGTGCTATGTTTGTCTGGATTATCAACAGTCAGTTTAATGTAATAGATAAACATTAACTTTATTGTAAAATTATACATCACTTGTCACGAATTTAGTACATTGTGGGTTTAAAAAAAAAAAAAAAATTGAGTATTACATTTTTCTTAGGTAAGTGAAGAATTTGTTTTTTGTTTGTTTTTTTACAAACTCCACGTGTAATAATCACTGGAAGCTTGCTTGTGCAGTGTCATAATTGTAAATCCAATAACACGTTTTAGTATTAAAATACTTTTTAAAATGTATTTATTTTTTGCTATACATATTTTATTTATCCGGTTGAAAAAAATAGACGACTCATCTCTTCTCTTAAATAATAACCTGTACAGGTACGTATTTGTGTTGTAAGCAAAACACCGATCATTTCCCAATTCTATTTGCCATCAGCTAAAGAAAGTATTTATTTATTTTATTTTATATGTCAGTGTTTTATCAAACTACAGCACCACGTCATTTTGAGCAAATAGATCTTAATACTGTTGTTTAACATTGAGAGTGTACAACTTCTAGTTTTTTTTTTTTTTTTTTTTTTAATTATTATTCTGATTGCCTTTATAAAAAAAAGAAACGTTACCAAGTTATTTGGCATAGTAAAATACTAAATACCAAATGGTTAAATCATTCCATGAAAGGAAGTGTATTTTGTTGGTTTTATTTTTGTGAATTACGGTAATTCAAGTGATTTACATTAGTCTTTCTTCATTTAAGCCTTTATTTGATAACTTGCATGATGTACTGTATACCATGATATTAAGGTTACCACGATATTTTTTTAACTGTTATCATACCGTGCAAATTTCATACCTCCCATCCCTAGTTTATTTGACTTGCTGGATTCCAGACTGAGCAACATGGAGAAATCCTGTAGGCCAGTTTAGGTATCAATTAATCACTGTTTGATTGATGTGATCAATCCATCATTCACGTTTTTGAGAGACTAAACCCTCCCACACATATCCTAAAATGTCGGAATCGATTGGTCAAGCACCGCGTGTCCAAGCACTGAGTTACTACCACATATGCCACGATACAACAGAGACAGCATACAGTAATCATTAGCGATCGATCAGTTCTGAAAGTAACTATGGAAAGTAAGAATAAGTTTGCTAAAAATAGGTCCTTGGATCCCTAAATGTTATATCCACCAAAAGTTGCGCCAATCAAGCACTATAAAAAATATAATGCAAACCTTTTTGTTTGCTTGTCTGACTTCCGCATCCAACATTGAATAAATGGAGAAATCGTATACAGGGCAGTTTACAAGTCAGTCATGCACTTTTTAAATGACGTGACCGACACACCATTCACATATACCCTTCTACACACTCTAAAAAAATTGAAATGATTGAATACTCACAGCCGGCACTACAGTTAGATTTATTTTAGGACATACGCCGTACGACCCCTAGCACTGAAGGGGTTAAACATTTAAAAAAAAAAACCACAATGTTTGACCTAAAATGTGTAGTTTTAGAAGAAACAAAATTAGATCACGTACAACATTGAAGAATTTAGGAAAGTAAATGGATATTGACTCAATACCATGATGCCTGAATGTTTAAATAGAAGGGGATTGTAGATCATTACATAATTGACTTTACAAGCACATTAATATATTTAAATAGAAATAAATTGGTGTAGTTACCATGGTATCAAAAGCCTAAAAGTATCTCTACTGTTTGTTTTCAAACACACTTTCCCTTGACAAAGCTATGTTAAACATACCGAAGCGTTGGGAAGTTGGCTGAAGTGGGATAACAAAAATATATCCACACACTTGATATATATTTTTTGCTCTTTATTTTTCTGTAATCTGTATTCTCAATCGTCATCCACTACTATTTGGCATATTTTCCCACTGGGAAAAGTCTTAGAGCAAGGCTGAGTAATGATACCAGTATTCAAATAAATGTCACTAGTGGTCTGTGGGTTGCAAAGGAAAAACAGCAAGTGACTTGTGTAAATATTTTTTTTCTTTTTAAGTTTGGTGGCAATCCCTTTGCTTCTTTGGTAAACAATCTAGCTGCTGGTGGTAGTCAGCCGTCACGTACAGAGAATAGAGATCCATTACCAAACCCTTGGGCACCTCCTGCAGCAAGCTCACAAACCTCCTCCTCCTCCTCCACTGCCACTGCTGCCCCCAGCCCAGCACAAGGCCCTAGCCTGCCAAACCTGGGACCAGGCCTGGGAGGTAAGGTGCATAAGAACTACTTTTTCATATTGACAAAACATGTCCAGTTCTCTCTTAGTACTTCGGATTATTAAGGGTCTACATGAGGGTAGCTTACATGCTGCACCTTCAACTTTAACCCGTTACCTACTGTAAGACGACTGCTATATTGGTGGGTTTTTTCATTAACTGAAATGTATTTTCTTTATTTCAGCAGGGCTGTTTAACACACCTGGAATGCAGAGCCTTTTGCAGCAGATAACAGAAAACCCACAGCTAATGCAAAACATGTTGTCTGCCCCATACGTGAGAAGCATGATGAATTCACTCAGCCACAACCCTGATCTAGCTGCACAGGTATGTGGAGAAAGTGTGTGTGTTTATTGGGAGGGGTGAATAATTTAAAAAAAATATTAAAAATAAAATATGTAATTCTGTGTTTGTCAAGAGTTAGTTATAATTTTCGCTGCAGTAAATTTCGCTGCAGTTTCAATCTACTGTGTTCCATGTCTTTTTCCCAGTTTCTTTGTAATGTAATACCATTATTATTTTGATTGTAATGTATTTTTCTTGTTACCACAACTGATTTGTTTGACAGTTGTCAATTTTCATGATAAAATTCTGGCCAAAATGCTTAAAGCAAATACTTAAACTGATTCCTTTTCCACTCAACATTTGGTGTGTGCTGTTTTACAGGTGATGTTGAACAACCCTCTTTTTAATGGAAATCCCCAGTTACAAGAACAGATGAGACAGCAATTACCAGTCTCCCTTCAGCAGGTAGACAAGGCAAAGATAAAACAGAAAATAAACAGAATATGTTTGTGGCATTGTGTGGTGAACAGCTGAAACAAGAAATACACAGGCTATTTATATTCGCGCTGCTGTAAATAGAGGAAACTGTCTCCAGATCATTTTTGATATTGAAAATACAGTGTTTGAAAATCTGGATGCTATAGCTCTGCCTAGGAGATTACAGAAGACAATGTGTACTAGTAATGCCAATGACATCATATTGATCTGTGCCACCAGGGCTGGCATTGGACTCGCTGGGGCCCAGGGCAGACACTAAGTAGTGGGTCCCCACCCCGTCTCCCTTACCTGCTCTCACATTGGATTTTTGCAACATTTTGGTTTTATCAATACCATAACAGTCACATTACTACTGTGATTACTGCAACTTATTGCCGCCCATAATAATCATAATACAGCATAAAAAGGACTTTTACGCAAGAAAAACAAACAAATCACAACACATTTCTTGACAATATGAAACATGACAAACTTGCTCAAATCACTTAGAAGTGGACCTTCCTTGCTTTTGAGGAGGCAAAGTCTTATTTTAGAGAAGTCCAACCTGCTACAAATTTTGTGTTCAATTGAAATTTTAGCCAGACCTTTCAGTCGATCTGGTGACATTGTTGAACGTAAATAGTTCTTCAGTAACTTTAAACGCGAGAAGCTTCTCTCTCCTGAGGCCACGGTTACAGGTACAGTCAAAAGGAGATGCAATGCTTAAGTTTTGGTACAAATCCAACAACTATTCAGAGTAGATTTAACAACTCGAGGCGAGTTAGACACCCCAGTTGGCAAGGCATTGACATCTGAGCATATCTCAAGATTCAAGTCATCAGCATCAGTGTCACCCATTTCTTCAGCTAAATGCTTGCAACTTTCACTTAATGTGTTTGCATCTATAGCTTCCTCATCTCCCTGGTGCTAAAAAGAAAACCAAACAAACTAGAAAAAATGTAGCTGAGAAAACCTCTTGTTATAGCTGCATCACCTGGGGGGGTGATCTCGCTTTAACATTCATAGTCAAATATCAATTTCTTCCTTTGGTTTTTCTGTTTGGGAAACGTTATTTCAGTCCTGATCTGTTCTTTGATTTCCCGTACAGATGCATGAGCTGAAGCAAACCCATTTCGTCTAAAATCTTGAAATGTTAGCACTGCATTTGTTTCATTTTTAAGGGCTTCCATCCCTACAGTGGGGCTCTGAAAGAAAACGTCATACCATACAACAATGCACGAGTGCTTCAAGGGCACAGTGCACTTCGTTTAGGTGATATCGAAGCACCTTAACACTATCTGTATGAGACTCCCAGCAAGTGACAACTGTTGGACCGTAAGCTGGATAACGTACTGTTTAGGTATGGAGCAGCGTGGAGTAGAAGAACTGAAAATAACAAAAACACACTGAAACACCCTGAAATGTTACAGACAGCGCAGATGATTTAGCAGCATTCAGGATAACCAAATTCAAGCTGTGACTGCTTCAGGGCATGAACAGAGCTTTTTTGTTAATGTCCAAGCTGAATGAGCTGACTGACCACGCCGAAATTGATCCGTCTTGGAGGTACACAGCCAAATAATGATGTAGGCATTTGAAATAGAAGGTCGCAGAAACGAATAGCCGCAGCGGGGAAACTAGAAGCAGAAGAAACAGTGAATTCTGAGCTTCTGAGAGGACCAAAGGCGGCTGAGAAGCAGATGGTCTTCATAAGTAGATCCTTCTAGGGGAGAAGCAGCCTTTCCGAAGAGTTGAAATGAGCGAATGGAGAGTGTCCGTTGATAAAGGCAGAGGGAAGGCTCTTAAGAGTCCCACGGAGGGTCAGGTGAACTATTGGCATGGAGAGAAAGGAGGGAGAAGGCATAGACATAATAGGGTACTGATACTGGATCCCGGAAATGTAAGATTTAATAAATACTGAGGCGAGATGGAGAGAATCCCTAGCATGGATGACAAAAGCCAGGATCCGATTTTTGATTGAAGGAATAGGATGAATCCAGTTCTGGTGCGGAAAGTCGAAGACGATGACCAGGCTGTAGAATAGGAAGCTCTTGATGGAGCGAGGGCTGCAGACCTGTAATGCTGAGCATATTGAAGGAGGTTACTGAGAGTAGGAATTCGTTGAATAGCAGCTGGTGGAAGGAGGGGGGGAGGAAGCAGGCAGGGCTCCAGTTTTCATGTTGTCATTTGATGTTGTACTTTTATACACATGCTGCTTTTTCTTTGGTCAATTTCGTTTTGTTCTTAGCTAATATTTGCAACTTTAGAATTGGGAATTCCATCTAAAAGGCACCACAGCACTGTTCATTGTCTGTTACATGACCAACAGGGGGTGCGGGGAGTTGAAATTGAAGAATGTCAGTAAATATAGGTAGGCAAAAGGTTGAGACAGGAGGGGACTGAGAATCCCTCAGAGTGACGACGAAATGCAGGAATGGATAGCAAGGTTGGAGTGTGCGAGTTTTGCAGCAATAGCAAATCAGCTTAAATTATGTAGAGCTTGTGATATTATGCTGTCATCTAAAGGAATTGGAATTGAAACTGTTGGCTTCAGTGAAGCAGGGTAGAATATATTTGGTTATTGTGATTTAAAATCCTTGTCTGTATAAAAACATTTGCTTATTCAATTTAGTTTTGAATAAATATATTCAGTACATGTAGAACAGTTAGTGATGTATATAAATAAGTTAATGGAAGTCTACAAGATGAGCCTGCAATTTTTAGATTTGAAAAATTCAGCGAGTTGAACTCGCTCTCGCATTGCACAAGCTCAGCAGCAGGAGCCAGAAGATTGCAGTACTGAGGCACAGGCTTGCATTGCCTGATGAAGCTGCCTGGTCACTATGGCAACTTGCCACTCTCCATAGACACTAGATGAGAGCATTGCGATGGGAACCATGGTCTGTGAGGTGCTGGTGGAAGAATTGCAGTACAACAGTGTCGTTTGAGTCACAAGCCACCACAGTTTGAATAGAGTTTGTAGTGGGCTGGATAGGTGTTTAAAATGTTGAACGTACTGATGGAGGTCCAGGACCGGATCTTCTAATGGAACTGTAAATTGTGCTGGCTCTGTTGGAACGGAAGTCGAGTGGGGAGCTGGGGAGGGGCGCCTGATTACAAGCGAGGAGTAAAGAGATTCAGCAAACAAAGCTTTGTGGTAGATTTAAAGAGCTAAGGCAAAGCAATCACTGACGAGGGAATGTCGATGTTTTGTCTGGAGGGCCAGTCATTGTAATGAAGACGCAAATAACAGTGCTGTTTCTGGGCTGGAGACTGGATGGAGCAGGAAAGACTAATGCTGAAACTTCTGCAGCCAAATAAAGACACTGAATAAGAAGAATCACTGAAGCAAGTAGAAAAATAATTGATAATATCTTGGCAGAGGTGTGCAGAGAAGTGACCTGCAATGAAATGAGCGAGGCAACAAAGTTTAGATGTTAGCGAAGACGTTTAAACTGAAACACGAGTGTCGGCGTCTGAGCGTTTGCTACAATGAAAACACTAGACAGAGGGATTGCAGGTGATCAGGGTTTACAGAGGGAATTAGAGATTATGCAGTATAACTATTTGTGTGGTTAGTAGTCAGTAGCTGCCCATTACAACACAATACAATCCAGAAACATTCACAGTCGGGATTGTAATTGTTGTGGGTCAGTTAATTCAGCCTTTTGATCAGTTTCAGCCTTCCTAATCATAATCAAAAAGACAAAAACTTGTGGGACATGGAGCCTTCTGCAACTTCTTTTTTGTTTTCAGATGCAAAATCCAGAAACCTTGTCAGCCATGTTGAATCCCAGAGCAGTGCAAGCACTATTACAGATTCAGCAGGGCTTGCAGACTTTGGCAGCAGAAGCACCAGGCTTTATACCAGGGTAAGGCTCTTTCCATCTTTGGAATTGGAAGGGGCAAGATGAAGATAGGTAGTATTATTCAACAAATGGGTATGATTTCAATACACTGTTAAGAAAAAAAGGTGACTAAATAGAAAATATATTTAAAATACTGTAAAACGGTGATCTCGAAATACAGTGTGTTATATACAGTTTGTTAAATTATTTTATGTTAATATTTCTTGTGTGGTCCCATAAGTAGTGTACACATTTTAATTATCATGTCTTTTTGTAAAACAATCTAGATATGCCTGCTAGGTTAGTTTTCACTTGTGTGTAGCAAAATATTTTAAATTCTAAAATGATTTTGTGTCATTTTCCGTCAGTTTTGGGCAAGGTAATGTAGGAGGTGTTGGTAGTGTTGGAGGCACAGGGAGTACCCCTTCAACAGGGTCTGATCTCAGTTCTCAAGGAAGTGGAGAGATGGGGCAGCAGCAGTTGGTACAGCAAATGTTACAAGCACTTGCCAGTCCAAATCCACAGGTAACAGATCTAAATCTAATCATGTTGGGCAAGACCATTCACCTTTCAGCAACCCAATTGATAACAATGCCTTTTAACCCTTTGACTTCCACTTAGATGATTTGCACTTACTTGTTTACCTTTTAAAATATCACAATAATCTAAAGAACTTTACAGGAGGTAAACAAATTATTTTTCTTTCTTTAAACCCAGCACATAATTCATAGCATATGGAAATGCATTTGGGGCATCTTACTGAACTGAAATGTACTTGGAAATATAACTAATGAGACAAACTAGGTTCAAATATTTCTCTAAAAGTTTAATGTCTGTAAACAAATGTACATCTTCCACTATCCAGTAAGGGTAATATAAATTAATTTACAAACTGTGTGTTTATAGATGTAAAGTATTTTATGAATTGTTCGGGCCCTTTCACGCTGGGTATGCTCGTAAATGTACCGAGTACAGTTCACTTACCAAGTGTACTCAACTCTTTCCAGGGCAAATCTACTAAGATCATTTCTCTTTCACACTGGTTGTGTAATGAGTACACCTGGAAATGTACAGCGTACACATCCTTTTTTCATTTTTTTTATTTTTTTTTCCCCCAAGTATACTGAGAACATTTCCCTTTCACACTAAACGTCATTGAAGTGCAAGTTTACAGCCATGGGGAATATCCTGTTTTGTGTGTTTTAATGGTGTGGTGTTTGACACATTTTGTGGATAAACTTTTGTGAGTATTGTCAAACAGATTTTGTATGAGTATCTGTCCATGTTTCAGTAATACACACACACATATATATTTTCAAAACGTTTCAGCTTTTATTTATTTATTTATTTTTAATGTATTATCTATCATTACCAGTGTGCTCTGTCAACTGCAAGCCTGAAATATTTACCGCTCATGAACTTACCACTTAAGTAGCAACAGCTTCCGGGAGATTGACCCTGTTGGGTACATTCACACTGAAGTAAAAATAAGCGGAGACAACCATTTCGAGAGCACCTCCCTCAGGTGGTCTCGGTATGGTTCATTTTAATCGTACCCGGGAATTGAATGCAAAATGTACCGAACTGTACTCTGGTACGGAATTTTTGTGGAAAATGTACCCAGTGTGAAAGGGCCTTTTAGTCTCTTTCGGTATTTTAAAAATAGTAGTTGATTCTGACAAATGAGTGAAATCAGACCCTGGGCAGTAAATTGAATTTATTTATTTATTTATTTTTCCTTCCATCTAACAGATGCAGAGCCCTGAAGTGAGATTTCAGCAGCAACTCGAACAGCTCAGTGCAATGGGATTTCTTAACCGTGAAGCCAATCTGCAAGCTCTGATAGCAACAGGAGGCGACGTCAATGCGGCCATTGAGAGGCTACTGGGCTCCCAACCATCATAGCATTATTTCTGAAAGCTCCTAATAAAAAAATGTAATTTATTTTTTTATATAATCGTTCACATTTTTGCTTTATTTCCCTTTACCCTTGAGACTTGGATTTGGAAACAAAGTGGAGTGAAATGCCGTAATATGAGCAGTGGGAATCAAAGGCTTTCAAACTCTTGCATGCATCCAAAACAAAACAAAAAAAATGAAGAATATCTTAAACACATTAATTATGTTAAATTCATGCTCTGTTTTCAAGTTGTGTGATCCACTGACATTTGATCTAAAACAGCCCTGTACATGTGTGCTTTTTTGAAATAGTCTTCAGTAGTAATTTTATATTCAGTACAAAGTATAGAAAAATAGGTTTAAGATAGCCTTAAACCTGAATTGCCATAAATGTTTTCCTGGTAAATGTCTAGAACAGTGTTTCTGGGGAGAGAAAAAAAAAGTAAAATTCACCAATCCAAATGAGAACCACAGCGACTGTTGGCTTGTAAATGTTTAATTTTCCCATACACTCTATCAACCATCTTTTGAAGTCTCATAGTATTTTGAAAAATCTTGTTAGAAATACACCTGTACAGAAAATTGAAATAATTATTGTCCTATAAAATATACAGTAATTGACCATCCTTGATTGTAAATGGTAAATCCTTTTGTAACCTCAAAGAGCACGTTATGCCCAAATTGTGTGTGTGTTTTCAATGCCTATTGCTACTTGGCTCCTGCCAGTATATTCATGAAATGCTTTAGGATTTGTAATGGAAGCTGTTGAAAACAAGTGTCACTTGTGATATTAATCAAATTGCTTTTAACTGACTTGTACAAAATATACTGTATAGCTTTTGTTTTTATCAATTGTTCATTTCTCTTGTGCACAGATAATTAAACAAAAAAACAATTAAACACCCTTGGTGTGTTTCATTTTTATAAGTTTGCAATGTTTTTCCATTAATTCTCCCCGTGAGGGGTGGTTGTATGAGTTTTCAAATCTAGGTGCCACTAAAAGTAAAAAATCTATGTTGGCTGCAGTATCCGGTCATGTGACTTTTTGGTTTCCGGTTGATAAAAACTTGATAAAGCTTCAAAATACTGGCTTCATACTTTGTACACGACTATTCTTGGATTCTCCCAGTCAATTTTCAGTTAAGGTTATCTTAGGTTTTTGTTGTAAAGACAATTTGAGTTCTTGTATTACAGCTTTGCCAATCATTGTCTTAGATTTTCTTTCGTAATGCAAGTTCAATATCAATGATAAAGGCCACATGCTTTTGACAGTGTTTTTACAGCTGGTAATCTGGTGCATTCTGTGATTCTCAGTTTCCATTCTATTACACTTGGTCTCCTGTGGAAATGAACCCTTTCACTTCCACATTGTTGTAACCTCTTGCCACTTTTCTTCACAGATCCATTTTACTTCATGTTTACAAACCGTTTGATCTCGTATAACATTCCAGTTAGGTTATATCCACACAATGCTTTGTTTTTGTTCACAAAAACTCCCAGTTCTAGTTTACAGTTAAAAATCCAAAAAAAAGCAACAATTTGCATTTAGCCTGGTCCTCAAGAAATATCTGCAGAGTAGAACTGAAAAAGCTTTCGAGTCACTGATGATACCGAACAGACCATAACCTGGCATGTCATCTAAAGGCGTACATGTGCCTTTTAATCTCATATGTTTCATAATAGGAGTAAGACGCTTGGGTTACATTTTCAAAAAATGCATTGCAGCAGATTACAACTCAAAAATAAAAAAAGTAAAAGAAAATAATGATCTTGAATTTATATTTTTTAAACTGTATTATATATCATTTCAAAACCATTGTCCTAAACCAGCAGTTTGCCAGTCCCAAACTGTTGTAATATACAGTGCTAAGAAAAAGTTGTGAACCCCTTAGGATTTTCACATATTTGACATATTTCAAACCTAAAATGTTATTAGATCTTAATCTCAGTCCTAATAATAGATAAAGATAACCTGATTAAACAAATCACACAAAAACATGATACTTTTATCAATATTTATTTATCCACAAATGATTCATCATTCAATATCCATGTGTGAAAAGTATGTGAACTTTTTGATTCAGTAACTGGTGGCACCCCCTTGAGCAGCAATGACTTCAACTAAACATTTCCTGTAACTGCTGGTCAGTCTCTCACATCGGTTTTGAGGAATTTTGGCCCATTCCTCCTTACAGAACTGCTTCAACTCTGTGACATTTGAGGACTTCCTTGCATGGACAGCTCACTTCAGGTTCTGCCACAACATTTCGATGGGGTTTAGGTCCGGGTTTTGACTTGGCCAGTCTAAAACGCTGAATTTCTTCTGCAGCCATTCTTTTGTAGATCTGCTTGTATGTTTAGGATCACTGTCTTGCTGCATGACCCACTTTTGGTTCAACTTCAGCTCATGGACGGATGGCCTGACAAATTCTCCTGTAGAATCTTTTGATACAATGCAGAATTCATGGTTGTGTCAATGATGACAAGCCATCCAGGTCTCGAGGCAGCAAAGCAGCCCCAAATCATCACACTCCCACCACCATGCTTGACGGTTGGGATGAGGTTCTTCTGTTCGAATGCAGTGTTTGGTTTTCGTCAAACATAACATTTCTCATTGAGGCCAAAAAGTTCTACCTTTGACTCTTCTGTCCAGAGAACATTGTTCCAGAAGTCTTGTGGATCATCTACTGTATGTGCTTTTTGGCGAACTTCAGACGAGCAGCAATGTTCTTTTTAGAGAACAGTGGTTTCCTCCTGGCTATCCTTCCCTGAATACCATTCTTGTTTAATCTTTTTCTGATGGTTGAGTCATGAACACTCACATTAGCCAAGTCGAGAGTGGCCTGCAGATCCTTGAATGTTACTCTGGGGTTCTTTGTGACTTTCCAGTATGTTCTTGGAGAGATTTTGGTAGGACGACTGCTCCTGGGTAGAGTGACGTCTTGAACTTTTTCCATTTGCAGACTGTCTGACAAATCCTTAGAAATGGGTTTGTAACCCTTTTTAGACCGATAAGGGGTATATTTAAAAAAAAAAAAAGTTTGAATACCACTGAGTTACAGGATTCTTTACATACTCTGTTTTGCTACTTTTTATTTTCTTTGAGAAATAACTTAATACTTCCTGAACACTGGTCTCTTTGATCTTAATCACCATGAATAAAGTTGTGTTGAATCATCTATAAAACCAGACTTCATTATCTCAACAGAGCCATTCGTGTATATTTAGATTTTTGTTTTTATTAATTTAAAGGCATTTGTGCAAAAAAAAAAAAAAAACAACCATCCATGATACCCGTAATCTTTTCATAGAAAATGTACACTTCAAAGTAAGTTTCCTTTTGAAATAAAAAAGGACTCGTTAGTCCTAGCATATAATTGAAATGTAATGCAGCAATCCTTATAGGAGCTTGTATCAGGGTGAGGTCTGTGCTGGCTGTCTGACGCATGCATGATCCGCTGGATCCGCATTTACGTACCCAAGAGGGACGTTTCTAGTTTAGCTGGCTTGGCAACCCTGTAAGTAAAAGTGAGGGGATAGCAAAGCATAGCTGAGGACCCGAGCTGCTTTGGAGAGCGACGGTTGTGGGAAGCAGCAGGAAGCATCAACTTTTATTTGTAGTTTGTTAACAGTGTTTTATTTCCCTGTTTTCTTTCTCCTTCTGTTTTGATTATTATTTTGGGCACCTGCATTTGGAGTTTTATTTCCCTGTTTTCTTTCTCCTTCTGTTTTGATTATTATTTTGGGCACCTGCATGTGCGCCAAGAGTGGACTGTAACCCTTTACCATTGTTGGCATTGGGTTTACCTGTGTGATCGTGCCACCCTGTGGCGGAAAAAAATCGGTGCACCCAAGCACTGTTTCAAACTCCAACCTTCTGTGTCCTGTCAGTGAACTTACCACACCCCATAGACCTTTTTAACTTATCACAATACACTTAATGTCTGCAGGATGGGTCTGTCATGACCCACTGGAGTTTTATTTCCATGTTTTCTTTCTCCTTCTGTTTTGATTATTATTTTGGGCACCTGCATGTGCGCCAAGAGTGGACTGTAACCGTTTACCATTGTTGGCATTGGGTTTACCTGTGTGATCATGCCACCCTGTGGTGGAAAAAAATCGATGCACCCAAGTAGTGTTTCAAACTCCAACCTTCTGTGTCCTGTCAGTGAACTTACCACACCCTACAGACCTTTTTAAAAGTACCCAGATTTTACAAGAGAAGATGTGCTTTTGTAAGACCTTGCGTAGGTTTCAAAACAAAAACACCAGTAAACAAGATGTTTTGAACCATCCTGAGTTTTACTTTGTCTGTGAGCTCTAAATGATATCAACTTATTTCATACACAGACTGGCCAAAGAATTATAGAATGGACGTAATAGTGGGTAGGGCCATATTGCTCCTCGTGCACTTTTCCAAGTGGAAACAAGTGTTTCTTGTCCAGTGTTGAAGGTCACTGCAGCAAGTCTGCTGCTTATCACAATACACTTTATGTCTGCAGGATGGGTCTGTCATGACCCACTGGAGTTGAACCTGTGGAGGTTTTCTGCAAACAGGAACACATGGGAGACTATCTCAGTTGGGCACGTGGGTCAATTAAGTCATTATGCATGCCTGACATTACAGATACTCTTACTGCCTAGTAACTATTCAACTGTCTTTCAGTTTGAATAGGTCACTTGAACACATACACGTGTATACATTGTAGACTAGGAGATGTTTTTCATATTTTCTTACAATCACATTTTTTGTCCAATCAAATCGTATGTTAAATTTTAAATTTCAATTTTCTCAAAATTTCTCAATGGTAAAACTTGGTAAAACTTTTTCTGACCAAAAGCATCCTGTCCTGCTAGTTACTTTACTGCATATTAGCATTATGAACCAACAAGTATCATCTCTGTATTTCCAGAGGGCTCAATGGATGAAAACTTGACGTCAATGCCTAGTTTATAAAGTTGATATAGAAAAGAATACATTATTGCATAACTATGCCACAACATGGCAGTCAAACCAGCAGTAATCACAAAAGTCACTTGACAAGTATAGAAGTTTCTGGTTTATCTATTAATATGTTCATCACATTTATCCAGTGATATTAAAACTGCCTTGTATTATTGTATAACATGTAACCCATTTCACTGACAAACCTGAGCCTGAGACTCAGTAAATGCTTCATAAAGAAGTAAGTCGTGTAGTGCTCAATATTAGTAAGGCAGCGACAAACAATAATTAGGGTCTATCTATAAAGTATGTGTTGTAAAATCCATACATGTTTTTATTACTGGCTTTCATTATGTATTCAAACCAAACCAACACAGTGCCCAAATCTTCACTGTAACAAGAATTAGAAATGGTGACACTATTTTAGTTGTGTTAAGATGAGCAATATATGTAGGTACAGTACCAGAATATAAGTACATACACAGTTGTTCACACCTTTAGCCAGCAGAGGGGGAATACATTCAATGTTCAAAAATAAACTTTACTAAGCTTCATAACTGAGATTAAAGATCGCAGTCTCTCCATGTCACTCAATATTTCATAGAATAATTTGTTGGTGTGTGGTATGTGAGCAGGCATGACTACTGTTCTCTCAGTGCAGAAACTCGAACAGTATCCATAGTTACAAAAAGCATTCTAAGCCACACTTTCTGGGACTGTATTAAATATTCTGCCATGTAATAATGTCCTTTCCGTGCTACAAGCCACTTAGTGATGACACAAACAGCATGTCTTTGCTTGGAAACTTCTCATCAGTAATGGAATCTAGAATCTCAGACCCCATCGCCATTATCTGCCTGTATAGTTTTTTCAAGCCAGAGCAGACTAAGATTATATTTATTCCTGAAGACATTTCTTCCTAGCACATCCATTTTAGAACACAGCTGATGGCTACTAGAGTGACAGTTCAATATCTCTAGTGTTTAATAATAGTGGTAGTAAGAAGCAATTAAAGAGCAAATAATTACCTTGGTCTCAAAAACTCTATTAGCAAAGAGACAAGCTCTATCTGGAAAGCATTTCTGTTACCTACCAGATCTGACAGACTTGGCTACATTCACAATGGGCCTGTTTCAAACTGACCGGGTCTGATTTAGTTTAGTTTGAAACAATGTGTCCATGTGCTTGCTGTTCACACTTTTCTGCGAGCAAAGGGACCAAGTTTGTTTGGATGTGAACTAAAGTTTGTTTTTCTTGGTCCTTTTCCATTATTTTTCAGGACTGTCTGTTTGTGTTCACAATGCAGTTTTCAAGTGAACTTGGTTAGTTTATGGTGTGTGAACTGGATGTTTACAATATCCTGCAAGGTACATTGAAAGATGACAGCTTTTGCTGTATTGCTCCGGTTTTTAATATAGCATGTTTTAGATTCATATATATTGCTGTGGAAGAAAGCACTGGGGGAGCACTTCGCTAATTTAAATGTTAGCTTGCGTAGTTCAGGAGGCGCGCAGCAAGGGGGTCTCCAATTTCCAGTCAATTAGTACCTATTTACTATTTAAGCCCTGATCACTTGCACCTTTGCTGTCTAGTGTTTCGTTTTCCTCCTCCTCCCCTCCTCCACCTTCTCTTACATGCCTTCGCATCGGTCGTCTCTGGGGGGCAAGTGATCATCACTTCCCTGACCTCAGGGCATGGCTTCAGCCTCCCTTGACCTTCAGGAGGGTTCTCACCGTGTGAGTCAGAGTGGACCCCTGGCCACACTCTGTTCTTTCGCAGCTCCTGCACTTATCTTGCCTCACTCAAGGCTGTTCTATGTCTCAGTTCGGGACGTGGCTACTCATGCTTGAGTCCCATACTAACCTCTATGCCTTGTTCTTATCTCAGGTCCCAGGCAGCGTGAAGTCTCGGCCAATTGGGGGTCTAACAAGCTCCCCTTTACAGAAGTCTCAGATGCTGGGTACCTCTCCCTCTCTACCTTCTTTCGTGTCCCAGTCTTCCAGAACCATCTTCCTCTGAGGGGCGGCTCCATGAGTCATAACCCTCATATATGTTTTCGGTTGCTAGGTCCGTCGGCCCTGAGCTCGTGTCGGCATCGCCGCCCTCAGTCAGTGACCACTTTCTGTATCCTGTCTTCGGTTGCTGGGTCCTTTGCCCCTGGGCTCGTGTCGGCATCGCCGCCCTCAGTCAGTGACCACTTTCTATCCTAGCTTCCATGTCCAGCTTCGCTGGTCTGCTACTAGAGTGGGCCTCGCCTGCTCTTCTATCCTAGGTCCGGTCCTTTCTAGCCGGCACTCTGTCCTACTAACCGCTCCCTTCTGCTTCTTCTGCCCTATTTCTACCCCCAGCTCACGCCTCGTGAATTAATACATGTAGGCCTATTGAATGCCTACAGTAGGAGAATAATGCAGTTTATGCAATTCTGCACAGTTCTCCTACTATCATCATTAAACAAAGTAATCTAAGAAAAGACAGGGTATATTTTATTATTTCTGTGAATTTTGTCCAGTTTGGCTTGAATTTTGGTGTCTGACCAAATTTTTGTCAGAGTTCAATTTCTCCCACTGTCCAGATTTCCAGTGAAAAACGGAGATGTTTTTTTTTTCTTCAGTTCCCTGATGCAACTCTCAAGCCGTTAAAATAACAATATAGAAAATAACACAATAATAGTTTAAAAATTAAACGTCGTCAGAGCATAACTAATTTTTTTTTTATATTTATGTTAAAGCCATATTTAAAAAATAGATCCGCTATTAAACATACAGTAAACACACCCTTACGAAAATGAAATATATTGTAATATATTTCTAAATATATTTTCTACTTTCAAATATATTGCAAAATATATCAAATATAAGCAATATCACACAGAAACAGACATTATATATTGTCTGTGTGTGTATATATAAATGATCTAGGGTGTAAAATATCCTTCTATTTTACCATCAAAACTACATTAATTTCCAAGTGTAATCAAAAGTTATACTGAACACATATATATATATATATATATATATATATATATATATATATATATATACACACACACACACACACACACACACACACACACACACACACACACACACAGTGGCTCTCAAAAGTATTCACCCCCCCCCCCCCCTTGGACTTTTCCACATTTTATTGTGTTACAACATGGAATCAAAATTGATTTAATTAGGAGTTTTTGCCACTGATCAACACTAAAAAAGTCCATAATGTCAAAGTGAAAAATAAAATCTACAAATTGTTCTAAATTAATTACAAATATAAAACAGAAAATAATTGATTGCATAAGTATTCACCCCCTTGAGTCAATATTTTGTTGAGACACCTTTGGCAGCAATTACAGCCACGAGTCTATTTGGTTAAGTCTCTACCAGCTTTGCACATCTGGACACTACAATTTCTGCCGATTCTTCTTTGCAAAATTGCTCAGGGTCCGTAATGTTGGATGGGGACCTTTGGTGAACAACAATTTTCAACTCTTTCCACATATCCTCAATTGAATTGAGGTCTGAGCTTTGACTGGGCCATTCCAGGACATTGACCTTTTTGTTTTTAAGCCACTCCCGTGTGACTTTGGCTGTATGTTTGGGGTCAATGTCCTGATGGAAGATGAATCTTCTCCCAAGTCCCAGGTCTCTTGTAGACTTCAGCAGGATTTCTTTGTATTTTGCTGCATTAATTTTGTCCTCTATCTTCATAAGCTTTCCAGGCCCTGACGCAGAGAAGCATTCCTGTAGCATGATGCTGCCACCACCATGCTTCATGGTAGGGATGGTGTTCTCAGGATGTTGTGCGATGTTAGGCTTGCGCCAAACATATCGCTTAGGGTTGAGGCCAAAAAGCTCTATTTTGGTCTCATAAGACCTGTGGCAAAGTGTCCCGCCCCTGAGCTATTTATTTGTGTTGTATGTTATATGTAGTGTGTTAATGTTGGTGTGTAGTCATTGGTACATGGGATGTAAATGGGTCTGCGTAACACAAGTGGTTTAAAATGTATATTTGTATTTAGGAAAGAGGATTGCACAGCACTTCACATGCAGGTAAAATGTAGTAATATGTGAGCACAGGGAATTGTACTTATTAATTCACATGCAGTTGTACCAAGACTCCAATTGAATGATTGATTAGCAATCGAGTCTTGGTACAGCTGCATAAAAGCAGCATGTTTTCACTCACTCGGGGTTGTGTGTTTGGTGAGTGGAGAACGGGTGAGAGAGAGGAGATTTATTACAATTGCTATTGTGTGCTGGAAGTGCCAGCACGGTACTTGTGTTCTGTTAGTACACTGTCTGTTTACTGTTAGCACGTTTTGTTTGTATATTTATTTTGGCTAAAGTGCCATGTCCTGTTTTGGTGTCAGTGTTTTCGTTACTAACATTTTTATTATCTGTCTGTTTAATTATTAAACAGTACGTCAGTGCCTTCACCATTTCCGTGTTCTGTTTTAGTTCCTGTTTCTGGTCTGACGTCACCCACTGCAGCCGTCTTTGTGACACGTGGTGTCATCGTGGGATTACCAACGTCTCTTAGAAGCTGACCAGAGCGGGAACCGCAGTTTCTTTGGGGGGAAATAAAAAAAAATTAAAAAATGGGATGGGAGGAAGAAAGGCAGCCATGGCGTAATCGCCAGGAGGAGTTGAAAGAAGGAGGGGCTCCATGGTGCGTCTCCTGCATGAAGTATGGGCACCACTGGGATGTTTGCCGCTATGAGGACCCTCTCTTTTTGACCCTCGATCGGGGAAAGGTGGAGGATGCAGAGGAGTGGCTTTGTCTGAAGGCCCCAAGACCAGCCCACAGAAAAAAGGGGAAGAAGCGAATGCCAACTCCACAGCCAAAAAAGGAGGTATCTGTGCATCCACCGCCCAAGAAGAGGAGTCTGTGCTGGTTTAACCTCCACAGCCTGAGGGACAGAAGCCTGAATGTCCAAAGCCCAAGAGAGAGGTTCCGGAGCATCCACAGCCCAGGAGGGAGGAGACAGAGCCTTTCCCATCTTCTGAGGAGATGCTGGACTGGGTGTTGGACCCAGAGTGGAACAGGGAGGACCTCCCATAGGTTGTTGACCTGCTGTGGGCCAGAGATGGGGAACATTGGGAAAGCTGGGAACAACACTACTACCTTTGTGAACCCGGCAGACGTGGTGATCAACTACTTGGCTGCCGATATGGGACTGCCCCAGCAGGTTAAGAACATAAGAACATAAGAAAGTTTACAAACGAGAGGAGGCCATTCGGCCCATCTTGCTCATTTGGTTGTTAGTAGCTTATTGATCCCAAAATCTCATCAAGCAGCTTCTTGAAGGATCCCAGGGTGTCAGCTTCAACAACATTACTGGGGAGTTGATTCCAGACCCTCACAATTCTCTATGTAAAAAAGTGTCTCCTATTTTCTGTTCTGAATGCCCCTTTTTCTAAACTCCATTTGTGACCCCTGGTCCTTGTTTCTTTTTTCAGGCTGAAAAAGTCCCTTGGGTCGACACTGTCAATACCTTTTAGAATTTTGAATGCTTGAATTAGGTCGCCACGTAGTCTTCTTTGTTCAAGACTGAACAGATTCAATTCTTTTAGCCTGTCTGCATATGACATGCCTTTTAAGCCTGGAATAATTCTGGTCGCTCTTCTTTGCACTCTTTCTAGAGCAGCAATATCTTTTTTATAGTGAGGTGACCAGAACTGAACACAATATTCAAGATGAGGTCTTACTAGTGCATTGTACAGTTTTAACATTACTTCCCTTGATTTAAATTCAACACTTTTCACAATGTATCCGAGCATCTTGTTAGCCTTTTTTATAGCTTTCCCACATTGTCTAGATAAAGACATTTCTGAGTCAACAAAAACTCCTAGGTCTTTTTCATAGGTTCCTTCTCCAATTTCAATATCTCCCATATGATATTTATAATGTACATTTTTATTTCCTGCGTGCAGTACCTTACACTTTTCTCTATTAAATGTCATTTGCCATGTGTCTGCCCAGTTCTGAATCTTGTCTAGATCATTTTGAATGACCTTTGCTGCTGCAACAGTGTTTGCCACTCCTCCTACTTTTGTGTCGTCTGCAAATTTAACAAGTTTGCTTACTATACCAGAATCTAAATCATTAATGTAGATTAGGAATAGCAGAGGACCTAATACTGATCCCTGTGGTACACCGCTGGTTACCACACTCCATTCTGAGGTTTTTCCTCTAATCAGTACTTTCTGTTTTCTACATGTTAACCACTCCCTAATCCATGTACATGTGTTTCCTTGAATCCTTACTGCGTTCAGTTTGAGAATTAATCTTTTGTGCGGGACTTTGTCAGAAGCTTTCTGGAAATCTAAATAAACCATGTCATATGCTTTGCAATTATCCATTATGGATGTTGCATCCTCAAAAAAATCAAGCAAGTTAGTTAGGCACGATCTCCCTTTCCTAAAACCATGTTGACTGTCTCCCAGTACCCTGTTACCATATAGGTAATTTTCCATTTTGGATCTTATTATAGTTTCCATAAGTTTGCATATAATAGAAGTCAGGCTTGATAAGGTTGCATTCCAAGTGGGAGGAGCCGTGCCTACCTGCACCCTCATTGGGCTGAAGGGAGACTACTTGCTGTCCCCATCTCCACCAGCAGAGGAAGAATGCCTGCTGGTTTCGTCCTGAGAGGGAGAGCCGCACCAGTCCCTTGCAAGAGAGGGAGAGCTGCACTAGTCCCCTGCAAGTGAGAGAGAGCCACACCAGTCCCCTGAAACAAGGGTAGACTACACGCTCTCACCTCCGTCACCAGGAGGCTACACACTGCTCCCACCTCCACCACCTCCACCGCCTGCAGCAGAGCAGCAGGAGCTGCCTCTGTCTCTGCCTCCACCTCCACCTCCAGGAGCAGAGCAGCAGGAGCTGCCTCTGCCTCCGCCACCTCCACCTCCACTAGCAGAGGGTGAATGCCTGCTGGGTCCCGTCCACCAGCAGAGGGTGAATGCCTGCTGGGTCCCCTTTCCACCAGCAGAAGATGAACGCCTGCTTTGAATGTCCCTTCATCTTTATGATGTAGTTTTTTGATAGGAAATGTACTAACCAACTGTGGGACCTCCCAGAGACAGGTGTATTTAACCTGAAATCATGTGAAACACCCTAATTGCACACGGGTGGACTCCATTCAACTAATTATTTTACATCTAAAGACAATTGATTGCACCAGAGCTTATTTACGTGTGTCATAGAAAATCTGATGAATAATTATGCAATCCATTATTTTCTGTTTTATAATTGTAATTAATTTAGAACAATTTGTAAATTTTATTTTTCACTTTGACATTATGGACTTTTTTTGTGTTGATCAGTGGCAAAAACTCCTAATTAAATCCATTTTGATACCATGTTGTAACACAACAAAAATTGAGCTTTCAGTCTAAATTCCAAGTATTACAACTGGCGCAAGCCCAACACTGCACATCACCCAGTCAACACCATCCCAACTGTCAAGCATGGTGGTGGCAGCATCATGTTATGGGGATGCTTCTCTTCAGCACGGACTGGGAAGATTGTCAGGATAGAGGGGAGAATGGATGGTGCAAAGTACAGGCAAATCCTTGAGGAAAACCTGTTTGAGTCAGCCAAGACTCTGAAACTTTGGAGGAAATTCACATTTCAGCAGGACAGTGACCCGAAGCACAAACCCAAAGCTACACAAGAGACTTAATGTTCTTGAGAGGCCCAGTCAAAGTCCTGACTTGAATCCAATCAAAAATTTATGGCGAGACTTGAAGATTGCAGTCCATCGAGGATCCCCAACAAACGTATCCAAACTGGAGCAATTTTCCTGTGAAGAATGGGCAATAAATGTCACCATTCTACTGTGCAAAGCTAGAGGAGACGTATCCAAAAAGACTCATAGCAGTAATTGCTGCAAAATGTGCTTCTACCAAATACTGAGTTGTAACGGCCTGCTTGACGGGACGGTTGAGCATTCTTTTACTTAGAAATTAACAATATAAAAAATGCAGAATTTCACACTGACTAATCCGGTCATCTCTACCAGCTGGAATTAAGTATATATTCATTGTGGTGCCGCTAGATGTCACTACAGCTTCGAGCAGCACCTATTAGAGTGCCGTCTAATTTCAGGACATCTAGATATCTAAGAGTAGGTCTTATTTACTCGTTTTATTTACAAGCTTTTTCATATGTAAGGGACAAAAACTTAATTTATTCTTATATTAGACATCACAAAGAACAGACTGAGATTAATAAAAGCCAAATATGTAAAAAAACAAAAGTGTAATAGTTTGTTTTTTTAAATCGGGTTCAACCGTGCAGTTGAGTTGCTGATTTATGGTAAAAGTAAGTTCTATAAGGACGAGCTGAAGTAATCAGTAAAAAACATCGCGTTGAGTAGTTTTTATTTATTTAGTAAATAACATTATTAGAAAATGGTAAAATAGTAAGTAAAAACTGGTAGTAAAGTAATTGGTTTCATTATATACATATCGGCACCCGTAAACTCAGCCCCATCGAACTGTATTGAAATCACATGCTCGGTTTCGGTTCTATTTTGATTACTCTGTCCTTCTAGCAGCTAGACAGAAGTGCGTGGTACCATTGGAAAGCTACGAAAACTACTCAGCTTTCCAATGATATCATGCATAATCCAGAGAGAAAAATACAGCCTCCAGAGTGCGATAGGACAGTCCTGTGAGACCATGTACTTTTTTTTTTTCGTTTTGTTTACATTTATTCTCAACTTTACCATCTCTATACCACATATAAATATGCCTGATCCTGTTATAACTTATATATTATTATTTTATCATATACCACTATATACAAATACCACATGTGGTAAAGTTGAGAGAAAAATGTAAAAACAAAATGTACATGGTCTTTGGTATATTATATCCTTTTATTTGATATAAATTACATGCATGTAGCACAAACTATGCAGTAGACACACATGCATAAATGAAACTGGAAAAAAGACAAAAATTGGGCTGAGGCTAAAGATATATAAATGAAAAAAATGTTATGTAAGATTTGTTTTAATTTCATTTTGTGGTATAGCTATTTGAGATAGAATAGATCCTAAACTTACTAGTCTATATAGTAAGTTAGTTTTTTTTTTTTTTTTTTTTTTTTTTCGGTTAGAGAATGGATACCAAGTTTTTTTTTTATGGAAAACAAGCCAAAAATACGCTGACCTTGATCCCAGGCAACCCCAAGGACTCTGATGTTGATCTAAGTGATGACCAAGAAGAAGATCCAGACTACATCCTTCATCCAGAAGAACTGGATGATGACGATATTTTTTAACCTCTTGAGGTTCAGCCGGAGAACTGGTTACCCCTGGCTGGCGGTGGTTCCTTATCGCCGGCTCTTCGTCTGCCTGCTTGCTTGGTTTGGAGTGGAGGGCGGCGTTCAGGCCCCGTTGCCCCTGCAGGCTGTGAAGGTCACCTAGTGCGCTGGCGGTAGGCAGGAAGGCGTGAGAATTTCGTAGCGACCTCCGTGGCCTTGTGGGACCTTACATCAATGGTCACTCCGGATGTCTGCCCCAGTGTTATGGGGGCATCTAACAGCACCACTTTCTTGGTCTAAACGACCTTGGCTTGGGTTAGCCTGAGGTGTCAGCGAGCAGCTACCAGCGCTGGTAGAGACATGCCTGATGCCTGACCTAACACCCCCATTAGGTCAGTCATTGCCCTCGTCACCGCTTGGAGCTCTCCTGCATTCACCTCAATTGCAGATTCCTGCAGCCTCTCTGCCAGCTACAACTGGTACAGCACCAATATGGCCATTGCATTCGCCGCCTGGACTGATAACACCTTAGTTTCCCATTCCTGCAGCCTCTTCGCCAGCTGCAACTGGTACAGTACCAGTATGGCCATTGCATTCGCCGCCTGGACTGATAACGCCGCTGATGCATATGCTTTCTTGAGCATGGTGTCAGTAGTCTTGCAAGGCTTAGACGGGCAAGTGGGGTCTTTGTCCCCTCTGGTGAAGGTGGAACCTTGCACCAGTACCGTGACCATGTCCCTGATAGTAGGGAATGTGCCTAGGCCAGCTTCTTAGGCTCCTGCGGTGTGTAGCAAGGGCTCTCCTGTTCTAGAGCCTGAGGGAGCGGTTGCCGGATTGCTCCAAGATGAGTGAACCAGTTCCAGGAAGTCCTGGCACAAAGGTAGGGCTTGTTGTCGGTGCCCTTTTTGCTTAAGAAAACGGTTTCCCTTCCCCTCCTGTTCTGCCGGCCAGGGAACGTCCGTGGCAGCAGCTGCACGCTGCATCAAGGCCCGGAACTCCTTCCTCTGCAATACATGCGGAAAGGGCAGTATGGAGCCCCCTGCTGTGGCCCACCCAACTGAAGTGGCGGGGTCGGAGATGTCCGACCTCGATGCTGTGAATGACAGCTCATCTGGGCTTGGGGGTCTCAGTGGGGCTGGGGATGGAAAGTGGGAATGAGGAAGCTGGGTCTGACCGGTGGTAGGGGGCAGTCTACCCTGAGACTTCAAGAGGGTCTCTAGCATGGTCTGCTGGGCCCTCACAGTCTCTGCTAGTTCCTGGAAGCACCGCTGCCGAGCTTTGACGCCTCTGTGGAGATCCAGAAGGACAGCGCCTGCACCTACTTGGGGAAGGAGATCGGTACCTCCTCGATGACCGCCTGCTTCCTGGGGAATGTCCCCTTGTGCGGTATCGTCTAGACTGCGACCATCTCACCTCCAAGGAGGGATGCCTACGCCTCTGCACTGGTGGTGGGGAGGGTGAGGGTGACCCAGGGGTATGGGGGAGCTTCCTGGTCACAGTGGCAGGCTGGTCTGGCCCTAGGTATCTGGCGAGGAACGAATGTTTGTCCTGACTGGGGAGCTTTGCCGCACACTGGTCGCACTGGTGAAAACCAGCGGAGGACCCTGTGGAGCGCATTGACATGGCACGGGGCATTGGTGCCGAGCAATGCGTCGGTGCCGACCTAGTAGCAATTGGCACCTGGCGACTGGAGTCGGTGACGGCGTTGTGGGTTCACCGATCGGTGTCGTTGCCGAAAAGAGCACGGATGAAGCTGGGCTGTTAATTGGTGCCGAATGTATTGGTGCCGAGGGAGACCGCGGTGCTGAGCGGTCGGGGCCGAGCTGTTCTGACCGGTGCTGAGTTTAATCGGCGTCGGGAGCAGCGCCGAAGATGTTTCCAACCAGTGCCGATCAATCGGCATCTATGAGAAGCGCAGCCGCACTAGGAGAGCCCGAGGATTGAGAGGGGCACGTAGGCCCGAGCTGCAAGAAAATCAGCATAGCGGACGACGACGCAAGCCTGCGGGTCACCCTACAGCACCACAGTAGCTCTTACCAACGATAAAAAATAACTACACGAGGCAGTGAAGTGAACAACAGCAAATTGCCAATCTCAAATAGAGAGGTCGAAACCAGCTCTAATCATTAGAAACACCGACACGAGACTAATGCAATAAGCAATCACAAAGCACTTAATTATGTAGCTTACCATGTCTCCTCAATTTTTAGGTCGAAACTGTACAAATCAGCCAATTTTTAGAACAAAGAAAGCACGAGACAATCTATTACCAGTGTTAGAGAGGTGAGAGAGAAAATGGCGATATGCTACTGTGAGGATGACCCTCTTCTGCAGGAGGTGGGAGGGACTTCCTCCTCACAGCAAGGCCCTGATAGGACAGCTTTTTCATATATGCTCAGTGATTGGCAGTCATAGAGGCTCTTCCCATTCGGTAATGGTTGTCATTCCACTTGGCATCCGTCAGGGAGGTCACCGGCATTCATGGCTGACACAAGCCAAGGTTGTGGAGACCGAGGGGGTGGTGCTACTGGATGCCCCCATTACACTGTGGCAGACATTTGGGGCGACCATTGATATGAGCCTTGAGAGGTCCCACAAGGCCACGGAGGTCGCCTCCAAATTCTCGCACCTTCCGGCTTACTGTCAGCGCCCAAGGTGGCATTCACAGTCTGCTGGGGTAAAAGGGTCTGAACACTGCCCTCCACCCCAGAGTAGACAAGCAGGCAGAGGAAGAGCCGCTGGCCAGGGGTAACCGGTTCTCCGGCTGGAGACCGAGGCCAGGGCCTAAGAAAGACCCGCCCCCTCACAAGCTCAAGGGAGCCCTCCACACTCCGGGTCTGGCCGTTGAACGGAGCCGTTTATTCAAACAAAGTTTTCCAGATGCAGTAGTAGAAACACTACAGTCTGCTAGGGCGCCAAGCACTATAGTCCAGTACTCATACAAATGGAAAGTTTTCCAAGACTGATGCATTGCCGAAGGTCACGATCCCGTGACCTGCCCTATTGAGACAATATTAACCTTCTTACAACACCTGTTTGACGCAGGAAAATCAGCGTCCACTTTGACGGTATACCTGGCAGCAATATCAGTGTGCCACGACAAAACTGACTCGGTGTCCCCTGGGGCACATTTCCTGGCAGTGCAATTTCTTAAAGGGGCTCGGATACTTCGTCCTCCCATGAAAAGTATTGTCCCCAAGTGGGATCTAGAACTGGTACTGCGGGTTCTTATGGGTCCCCCCCATTCGAGCCCATGGCGTCAGCAGAACTGCGCCCTGTTTCCTTGAAGGTGATGTTTTTAATAGCCATTACGTCTGCCAGACGAGTAAGTGAGCTTCATGCGCTGTCCATTGATGACACATGCATGGCTTTCACAGGAAATGACTCACGTGTAACATTACAAACAAATCCAGCCTTTTTGCCAAAGGTGGTATCTTCATTCCCTATCAACCAGCTGGTGGTTTTGGAAACTTTCCCCCGCACGAGTCAGAGGAAGACCGTAGACAGCACAAGCTCTGCCCAGTTCGGGCTCTGCGTTGTTACCTGGATAGGACGGTGTCTTGGAGACAGACCAACCAGCTGTTTGTCTGCTATGGGTCCCGCTCTAGAGGTCAGGCCCTATCGAAGCAACATCTAGCGCACTGGGTGGCAGATGCTATATGATTGGCGTATGAAGAGCGGACTCCCCCTTGCCAGGGGGACATTACGGCCCATTCTACCAGAGGCCAGGCAACTTCATAGGCTCTCTTTCATGGCACTTCCTTAGATGAGCTATGCAATGCTGCTACCTGAACAGGTAGTCAGATATTTGTGCGATTTTACCGCCTTGATGTGGCAAGCCGAGTGAGACTCTCTCTGGGCTCTAGGGTGTTACAGGCGGCATGCCCTTAGGCGTCATGTGGGCTCTGTGGCTATCGCCATGAGACTGTACTGTCGGTAATCTGGAGCCACAACAGCTTTGGTGCAGCTTTCCATTCGGTAATGGTTGTCATTCCACTTGAAAGGGAACGTTAGGTTATTGCCATAACCCCGGTTCCCTGAAAGAGAATGACAACCATTACCCTTCAAGGTCGTGTCCTCAGCTAACCTCTGATTTCTGAGTTTTTTTAAATATGCTCAGTGATTGATGGTCAGAGAGGGCTCTTTCCCATTCTGCAATGGTTGTCATTCTCTTTCAGGGAACCACGGTTATGGCAATAACCTAACGTTGCTCTGCATTTTAAGCAGTTATAATGCAGACACATAATTAATCATTACAATCATTATTCATTTTATTTGATGAGTTTAGCAAGGATGAAGTCTTTGTTTTACGAAACGGTTAGTGTTGTAGCTACAACCTCCAAGCAGTGACAGTAAAGCAATCATCACTTTGATTTTAGAAATGTATAGGTAAAAAAATAGTTCAGCTTGTTTTGTCATTATCGTTTTTCCATGATTAAATTATTGAACTAAGATTGTTTAATGATGCTAATTTAATCCCTAAATATCCGTTATGACAGACAGTGCCAGAAAGTGCATGGCTGGTTTATTTAAATAAACAACATATAAAAATGTCATATCCTCACCTGAGCCCATTTTGAAAGTTAAATATCCATGTGATCTCCTGGTTAAACTATTTTACTTACTAAAAGTAAACAGCATTTATGTGTATGGCCAGTTTACTGTGCAGCAATGAAGTCTTTTCAGGTTTGCAAATTAACACATTATTTCTAGAATACATTGTATTATTGACTTAATATTAATAAAAAAAATATTTATGCATCATGTCTAAAGTAACAACTGCCGGTCGATATAAAAATGTTATTCCTCATTCATGCAGTTCACACGTATTGTACGGGTTAAAATAGCCATGTGTTTTCCGTAGAACAGTGTGAATGGAAAGCGCCCAGAGTAGCTTCCTCGCATGGGTTGGGAGAGAAAGCAGCTGACAGACTCACAGCGTCAGAATGCTTGCCTAGTCTAGATGTGAAGCTGCAGACGGTACTTCCTTTTGCTTGTACATGCGAGTGTTGAACGCTCTAATATTTTTACAAATATTTTACACCACTTTCTACGTTTTACGTTTGCTTTTAGAAAGGGGGGGTTGTTTTGACATGTAGAATTAAGAAAAGAAGAAGAGGAGAATGAAAATGCTCCGATTTCGCAGTTCAAGTAATAAATCCTTAAACCAGGAGATTAAATGTAGCATCCGACTGCTGGATGACTCGGAGATCTCATGCACCGTACAGGTATGTGGGATACAGTTATTATCTGTTATTTTCCATTTGTGGACAAAAACATATATTATTAATTACAGGGAGCTATTATAATGAACATGACTTCACGGTCCACTTTTCACTGGATACTAAGGTATGGCAACTGGTTTGTGTAAAATGTTAGGATACCTGCTTGTTTACCTAACGATCCTAAACAGTTTGGGCTAGTATCAACAGATATGATCATGATCAAACGAAGATGTACGGGGAATAAGTAAACGGTCAAGTTTTTGAAACCCAATTTCACTGGCAATTATTCGTTCTAAATATATTTAGCATTAATATATTTTCAACATATGTGTAAATAGAGGTTTATTGTTGCAGCTATATTTTAGGCATGGTGTTTGTAACCAAAATAACCATTGTTACGTGACAACATACAAAACAGCTGTCGCTAAAGAATACTACTACGACTGCTCCTGCTACTACTACTACTACTAATAATAATATTAATAATAATAATATAGTTCCTATATATTCCTAAATGGTGTGTGTTGTGAAAATGTAATACAGTTTTTGGTAATGGTTCTAGGTCTACCAACTGATGCCTAAAATATATCATGCTCTTTTTTGAAGGTAGCAGTATTTGATGGGTGCAGATCAGCTGTGAAAGTTTCATACCTTGGCAGTTCTATGTATACATGTTTCAGAATTTGATGGGTGTGTGTGGACTGTCAAAATGTCATACATTGGCAGGGCTCTATTGAATCAATATGATGGGTGCTTCTGGGATGTCAAAATATCATACTTTTTTTTATCATCACCTTGAGCCGCATTATTACTCGTGTTATAATTAAGGGTGGTGGAATCTATGACTGACATCATATAGTATATACAAGATTTCCTACCATTAATAATAATAATAATAATAATAATAATAAAAGAAGAAGAAGAAGAAGAAGAAGAAGAAGAAGAAGAAGAAGAAGCTACCTTTGCAAAACATTTTTACTTAAGGTGTACTAGGGGTTACTTAACGCTATGCTTCGATGTAAAACATTTGCAGTTAGCGTATATGTGCGTTTTTTTCTTTAAAAAAAAAAAATAACTCCCACTGTAGTAGACTTAACAACAGCTGTTTGTATTTCATATAAACTAATTAGTTACATGTGGAGTAAACTGTAAGTTTACAAAACACTTACTTTTATATCCAAAGACATGGGTATTTTTTTATTTTATTTATTTATTTTTTTGATATGTGTCCTCGTTCTGCAAGGGGTAAAAACTAAACCAAACCGAAACAAAACAAAACTGGTTTGCGCTGTGCAAGGGGAAAATAGTCTGGGCATGCGCCTACGCCACGTCTGAAAATTTGACAGATAGCATAAATTGACGTGACACCAGTATTGTTCTTTGGGGTGATGTAATTAAATTGCCAATTTTATATGTTTTTAATTATTTAAAAAAAACTGAAAAACAATACGTTTTGATTTAAAGGTTATCTTGGTAGAAAATAACAAAATAAACGCATTAGGTATTTTATATGCAGCTTTTTGGATGGATGTGATGCTGTTGGTTTGGGCATGTCAGGATAGAGTTTGCTTTTTACTTGTTCTGCACCAAATTACAGTGGATGCAGTTGGCGATACATGTGGATGTTTCTGTGTAGTGTCGTCTTCTAAAGAAGGAATTGTGACGTTTTAAATGTATCCTCTGTACACACTGCCCGATGCGACAGTCGCATAATACACTGGCCGATTTCACTGAAAAATCGCGTTGCAATTGATCGCACTGGGCAGTGTGGAAGTGTTCCATGGTATTCCACTAGTTCCGATATGTCTCCCTTCCACTAGCTCAGTTTGGTTCATTCTTATTCTACACAGCACACTGCTCGATGTGATGAGTTCTTACGAGATCAGCCGATCGATTTTAGTTGGCTCACAAAGTTTAAACATGTAGTTTAATATTTTGTGATGCGATTCCGTCAGAGTGGCTAGTGTGTTACGCGATGATCGCATCAGATAGCGTGTAACCGACTTAGAGAGTAAAATATAGCCTTACACGTCCCCATGTGTTGCGACAACTGTTTAATATAACGTACCAGCAATTTTTGTTAACATTCTGACAACTTGTTACACTAAAACTTTAAAGTCTTTTTCAAAGCTCTTTTCAAAATGGCCACCAGTGCACTTAGTGTAAGGAATATTGTCCACAGTTATACCAACACATAGGGATGTTAAACGCTTTATTTTTTGTAACCCCCGCTATTTACTCTTTAAGTAGAATGTGTTACGTTGACTGTAATACATTAAGCATGAAACAAACAGTTTTGACCAATGACTGAGGAAAACAGAATTAAGTAGCGATATACATTTTTACATGAATTCTGCCCCCCTGGTTAACTATGCCATCTTTTCTACCCCTTGCTTTTTTAGTTTATGTAAACATATTTACAGCCCCTAATGAACCATTGTTCACAGCCATGAGTAAGGGCCATTTGCTTCTCCTTCCCAGAAACCTGCTGGAAAACAACATTGTAGCACGGTCTAGATAACACCTCTATAAAGTGTGTATAATATAGCGTGTATCCCAAACTGGACCATTGGTCATTTTGACTTCCGTTTCCAAGACCTTGCAGTTGTGAGAGTGAAAATAACGGCTTGCCCCTTCAGGTATGATGGTCCCTTGGAAAGCACTGAATTCCCACATGGCTGCAGACATGAAAACAGCTGATTTCATGAGAAGTAATTGAAACTAAATGAAACAAGTGTGGTACAAGCGTCAACATTTCTGTCACACTGCACCATAATTTTGTGTGCAGTGTGAGCGGTCAATGGCACAGCATGATGTGTACAGAACATGCAGGTAGGTATAATGATTAAAGAGATACACAGATGCCAGATATTCTATTTGCAATCGCAAACAGATATGTTGTACATTTATAATCTTTAAGAAAGCCTAGGTGTGTTTTTTTTGTTTTCTAAATCCTTTTAGAGTTGTTATTCCTGTCAGTTTTTTTAGGCCTATCTTTATAAATGAAAAGGTGCCATATTTCAGCAATTATATTTTTTTTCCTGATGAAATTCCAGTTAATTTTGGTTTATCATCAGAAGAAAAGTTTGATAAATTACATTTAAGTAGGGAATCACTCTAATATCAATTTGTGCCATTCCTCTCTTCAGACTATATTAAAATGCAATTAATTTGCTCCCAACACCAGTTTGAAAACAAAAAACTGCCTTAAAGAGACCTGCATGTCTCAGACCACTGTAGTCTAAAAAATTAATCTGGAAAATATCAAAAGCAGAATTTATACTGCTTTCTTTAGGAATAAAATATTCCACTTGAAATCGGCCTTCAGTGGCTGATGCAGGATTTTTTTGAATTTTGTTTTAATCTCCTGTTACATAAGTCCAACTTGTTATGAACAGAAGAGCAGGCTACAATAAGTCTGCTCAAGCATAACACTGTCATTCAGTTCTGGGCCTATATGTGCATTTCAAGGCGTGCCCATTTGTAGTGTGCTGTCTGACATGACCGGGGTGATGGCTCACTCCACTGTCCCTGCATGTGGCCAAGCACTGCACCACAGGCTTCCAGTCATACTGAGGTCCAGTGCTGAACTGTAATCAGGCATGTCGAGCAAATGCCATTGATGCACCTCAAATTTCAAGACGATAACCATAATAGATGAGGATTTCCCAGAAGCTTGACACTGGATATGCTTTTAGGATTTATCGATTTATATTCCACTGTATTATTTATAATCTATGTTTACAACAGTGAAAAATAAAACCTGACACAGCTGGCAAGCAGTGCTTTATGTTTTATTTTGTATCAGTAAAGTCACCTTGCCTTAAAAAAAAAAGATTGGATCTAAATAACCAGGACACATGCATATTTTATGAACTGCTATGTATAATTTAGTGTCTTTTTTAATGTACAGGGGCTATCACAATTTAACTTGCACAGAGCTTAACAGTAAACCCTACCGTGTTGACAAGCAAATTCATTTAACTCAAATTATAGTGATAAAAAAGTCTGGAAAACGAAACGATCAAGAGTATAATAATAAACTTAGACCTAATGCTAATATGACAAGTTTAGTTATGAAAGAATCTTAGTACTCTGAAGCAGCTACAAAAGAGCAAATATCTGTAGCAAAACATGATTACCATCTCACTGGTGCCAATGTAATTTTGAGCTGCTAGTTTTTTGTACGCCTGTTTTCTGAAACTCCACATTGTACTGATCGGAGGATTGTTTGTGTAGTACAGTTTTACTTGTTAAAAACTAATGTAAACAGTGCTCTTAATTGAACAGTTTTGTGATGCTTCCAAGATCATGATGGAGACTACTCCAAGAAAAAGCAGCTGTAGGTAGAAGTTATGTTAGTACTGTATGTCTCTGGTCACTACAACACATGTTACAGCAGTAGGAATCTGAAGGCAGCCAGCACCAGGGCGGTAAGCCAGCAATGACCTCTGGTGTATCTTGGTCAGAGCTTGTGTTTTGCTGGTCTTACTGGTTGGTAGCCCCCCCCCCCCCCCCCCCCCCAAAAAAAATAGGTCCATTAAAATGATCTTGTAGTAAACATTACCTGGTATTTTATATACCTGCTGGCTGCAGGCCAAGACATATTTGTTCCAATTCACAGCTCTTTGCTGGTGCAGAAATGTTTGTCATTGGATTTTTGTGGTTCTTTTAGTGTTTCATAAACCTCTCACTACTGAGTGTTTTAATAGTTATGGATGTTCACCAGCTCACCAGCTGTTGCTGGGATTTTCAGCTGGGAGATGCTGAGGTTGATGCTTCACACAGTAAAAATAGCTTTAAGACACTTAAACATGTTTTACATAGTTTGCTGTTCAAATGGTTGTCGAATTGACAGTTTACTTTTTTGCAAGACAGACAGCACTGGTGTAGACTTCACCCAGATTGTCTCCAAGCATGAGTCATAGTTCTGTATTTCAGTGTGATCATAAATAATCTGTATACTTCCTCTGATTCTGTGTTGATAAATGGATTAACTGTGAGATTTATTGATTTATTAAACCAGGATATATCCCTTCAAGTTAGGCAGACTGGGTTCAAGGGAATTTTGACTTTTCTGTAGAGTTCCAGGTATTGTTTTGTTAGATGCACAGTATCACTGATTGTTGCTGCATTTACAGTCCCCCCCTCCAAAAGTTTGATATGATGGAATGGCAGTAGTTGCATTTTTTAATCATCTGTATAATGCTCAATAATATCAATGCATAATGATGCCTTTAACTCACAATGTCTTTGCCTATACTCAGCAAACCAGACACTACACTACACACCATTGGTTTCATAAAGACATTCTGTCTGGAGACACGCCTCTTTTTAAGTCTTGCAAATAACACTGCAGAGTTAGGAAAGAAACAATTAAGAGGATTAATTATGCATTTACATTAAAAAGGGCGCCATTTAAATTACAATCGGGTAATACGTAGCAGTGAACCTGTTTTAGAGCAACGAATCAGTCAACACGCCTTTATCAGTGTTTCATTTATCCTGGTTATTATTATAATGCCAATAAAACGCTAAACTTAATTTGTGGAGTACTGTACATAGGATTACTCTCACAAGACATTGCTGGACTGACTAAACTGTTTCATATTTTTTAATGCTATTGTAACTGCCAGCAATACGCTAAACAGGTCTTTTCAGAACACCTTTATTTGTAGACTGAACTACTGTGTTAGAGGAAGACTGTAAATAGGATTCTCACAACTGTGCTGGACATTTGGTTTTCTGAACTGCTGTAATATAATTCATAGGTTTTCCTGCTTATTTTAATGCCAGCAATGAGCCAAGTGATGTCTATAAACATTGTGACAGGTTGGAAGTATCTTCAGTGCTTTACTTACTGTTACAGCAATAAGAGTCTGATTTAAAAAATAAAAAAAGAATTATGGTAATATATATTAAATTGACTTATTTTAACTACCAACATTATATTTATGTTCAAATGCCATATTTAGTTATTAATATGTTGAGAAGAAATGGGAACAAATGGAATTAGCTATCTTTGAAAAACGGAATTTGGTATTCCCAAGAATGGAACAATTAGTAGTCTTAAATGTGGTTACAATTGAAGACAGTGCAGATGCCAGTGTTTTATGCAGTAGTATAAAGCAGTTTTATGCAGGCCACCAGTTAAGCATGCAGCCTATATCTATAACAACTGACATGGCTGCATAGGATCAGAGGATGATTCAAAATCAGAGGCAGAGTCACAATCTTGTTTAAATTTAAAGTACATTGTAAAATTGTTGAGATACTTGTGTTGGAATATTGTTTCAAAATTGTATAATAAATACATTAAAAGGGTTAATGCGTGGAGAAGGTTTTTCACTGATAATTTACTCTTTCTCAGTCAAAATGGCAAGTTTCTCAGTATCTGAAAAGCTTAGAGGGAACGCTGGTGGTAGGCCACTTGCATTGAAGCTGTTCTCTGATTGCTCAATGCCCTAGTTGATGCACGACAAATTGCAAAAAATAGGATTCAATACTATTTATTTTGTGCCACCCTGGTGCCACTCCCACGTCGCCTGTGGTGTGAAAGATATTTATCAAAAGTATAGGTTCTATTTGTTTTGCTGCATCAGTGCACAGTTTTTCATGCCACATCACTTCTGGTGGGTAGCAGCCTTTAAAACACTAGCAGTGCAGGAAGCGGATCCATTTAAAATTAAGCACTACCCCCCAAAAATTGTTACGCTTATAATAAAACATTATGATTCCATATATTATAAAAATATAATAGTAAACAATCTTTTTTATTATTATTTTTTTTACATTAATTATTTTTATGGGCCCAGCAGTGGTATTACAATATAGACTGTACAGTAGTGTTCTGCGATACTTCATTTAGGGAGTGTGGCAAAGTGGTTTGCAGTGCACAGGTGCAGTGATGATGTGATTGTGAAACAGAAGACAGACAACAAAGTCGTGATCGAAACAGGTTTTATTTTTATAATCTTGGTCTGGCGACAGCAAAGAATAATCCCCATTTTGGGGATTTCTGCGTCCATCAAAACCTCGACTTTCTGGAATCCGGTAACGTCTCCCTCGCACCGTGACACCTGGGGGAGTGATAATAGCATATTCAACAAGGTTAGTTCTACCGGTCAAGTCCGAAAAAAAAACATAATTGAACCACTCAATTAACTTAAGCAACTCTCTTTGTTGATCTGGAAGTAACTTTTCCCCCATGAGAATATCTCTGGTGCTAGGGGTCCCTAGACAGGGGCCTAAGTCATCAACTACTTCACCTGGGGTTATGAATAAGACCTCCCTTGCCTGCCAGGGCCTTTTACAGATTCACATGGTAAATGTCTTGTTCATTACGGCAATCGGGCTGTTTTATTTAATAATTTACCTTTCCTTTAGCCCGACTCACCTCATATGGCCCCTGCCATTTAGCACGCAGTTTTGATTCTGACAAGGGAAGAAGCAGCATTACTTTGTCTCCTGGTCGAAAGGTCAGAATTCATGCATTTGTATTGTAATGCTGTTGTTGTCAGTGCTTAGCCAATTTGAGATTGTCCTGGGCCAAACGACCGACCATATCTAGACAATCTCAAAGTAGGAGCACATGCTAGACTACATTTTTGGATGAGCCTTTATGCTCTTCCCACCCCTCTCTCAACAGATCGAGGATGCCAGAGAGGCTGTTGGCCGTACAAGAGCTCGAAGGGGAAGAACCCTGTCGAACTCTGCAGCACTTCTCTCACTGCTAAGAAGGAGGTAGAGGAGAAGCATTGTCCAATGTTTTTGTTCTTGGCTCACAAATCATCTCAGCATCTGCTTTAAAGTCTGATTAAAGCGCTCCACCAAACCATCTGTCTGTGGATGATAAACAGATGTCCTGATGGGATGTATTTTTAAATATTTTATATACTTGGTATAATGTATTAGACAGGAAGTTAGTTTCATGATCAGCCAGTATCTCCTTGGGGATCCCTACTAGTTCCAAAGGGGCAGGGCCGCACTCGACCCGACCCGGCGCTACTCGCTGGCAGTCTGCGTTTCCTTGTTTATCAGCTCCGAGATGCCCCGCAAAAGGGCTATCATGTGCCAGTCTCATGACCTCGAGCCCACAAGACAGGGGAACTATCAATTGTGTTACAGGCTGTCCTGTGCCCATGTCAAGGTTTACCCTTTGAACCCACACTAGGTCTGTGCTTGAGGCCCACATGTCTGGTATATTGAGAGGGGCTGGAGTAGCTTCTGTTCTGGATGTCCCAGTAATTGTGCCCTCTCAGTCACACTGCATTCCGACTCACTTTGATTAGCGTTTGTTACCATCAGAGCATTCTCCCACCAGACCCCAGTCTCGTCTCATTGATGCACCCTCCCATTTTTAGATCCGTCTATTAGTTTTTCTAGGATGAAAAATAGGGGAAAACATTTCAGCTTGTAAGGGAAAAATATCACCAATCATTTCCCTTTTCCCTTTTTCTGCCACGTTTACCTGTGTGGCAAAGACTGCCATTAATTTCACCAGTTCTTTATAGTTTGACAGCCTGGAATTACTGGGTGTGGTAGCCTTTACGCCAACCCTACTAATAGGTAAATGTTTTATCAGTCCCACCGATAGTATCCTTTTAGCGTGTGGTATGCCGCCGTGTCTCCATGGATAAAGGAGATAGCCATGTGACCTTGTGGCTGCCACGACACACTGCCCAAGAGAGCCGTTAGAATTAAGGTCTGCTCACACCCTGTGTCCACTAATGCGTGGGTTTTCACATAACCTAAAACCACATAAACAATACAAAGCCCCTCCCGACCATTACCCCTTTGCTTACCCGTTTCTGATGAGCAATTACAAGCTGCCACATCACATTCCATCGCAGATGGGCATGACATGGCAATGTGTCCCGGTTGCTGGCATCTAAAACAGGTAGGAGGGGCAGAGGGAGTAGAGGTTAAATATCTGTCCATTTGCTGGTATGGCAACGGGACAGGGGCAGCAAATCAACCTCAGTTGGGGCCAACCTTGGCCTCCATGAAAGGGAGGTAAGGTTACCCAATGGGGTTGGTGGACTAGGAGTTCTCGGTCTCGGTCCTGGTGGTGAGAAGAGGTGGTGCTCGGCTTCTCCATTGGGCTGGAGAGGTGAGTAGGCTGGTCTTGGCAGAGACCAGGGAGTCCTCAAAATCTTCTGCCAGTTTCACTGCCTCTTCCAAGGTGTTGGGATTGTGGCGAAATGTGATGTGAATTTACATATTTTTATTTTACCCTGATATTAGGTATCGTAGAATTTTGGTATCATGTTATACCATAGGTGTCGATATACCGCGGAACACTATTGTATAGACTGGACTGATAGGACGGGTCTTGGAAAGTCACCATTGTAGGTAGAGCTGGAGTGCAGCAGTAGAATTACCGACAACCCCCTTCTGTGCCAAGTATTAATGCTTAATTGTTTTGTATTTTGCAAAGTCTGATGCTGGTTGTTAAGCCAACCTCCCTTTTCTGTTTCAGTAAAACTTGGCTTGCTGTGGTACCTGCTGAAGCCAACTGCTTCTTCACCACATGCACACACACACACACATACAATGGAAGGTAAGACATAGAATGTCTTATGTTATTGTTAGGGTATTGGAAAATCGATTAAACTGGGATTTTCATCAGAGGCCAATGAGAATTCCTTGATAAATAACCACTTCCAGCATTTTTCTCAGAGCGTTTTTGGCTGACATTTTCATTCAGTTCAGAATTCCAGCTACAGTATAATCTGTTCATTGATATCATGCCAGCAACAGTTCTCTTTTTCTATGGGGAATGAAGCATGAAAGACATCTTGCTAAACAGAAACACGATGAGTCAAAGGTCACTCCCCATACTGATTTATATACAGTATTTACACAGTATACAGTAAATGCAATTAGTATTTCAAACAAAGCATTCTACAAAGGACTCTACAAAACAGACTGCAATTGTAGCACATTTTTGTGTAGCTATATTGTCGTTATATAGCTTTATAGAGTTATTATTTCTTTTCATACCTATGTCTCTTAAAACACCTTTAGATGTATATTATGAGCTGATTCAGTCTAAGGTGTCTACCACTATATTCTTTCCAAAATCTTTCGAAACCAGGAGACATTTTAATTGGAATTTTATTAACAATTGTAAAATATGACATTGATGAGGTGCCTCCTGTTTAACACCAGTTACTACCTCCCTCCCCATGGTTTATTGTTTAATTCTCTGATTTACTGTGCTGGTCTGCTGTTTACTACACTTGGTATCACATGCAAGCTTTCCTGCTGCATTAATTTGGACATAGTGCGAGCGGCAATTGTTGATACCTGCAGCAGACTAGGCTGGATTCAGAGCCCAGATTGACAATGACCCACCTGGTGAAACATAATCAAATTGAAAAAAAAAAACAGCAATTAAGTATTTTTCTAAATGCTGAATGATTTCACTAATGTTTTCATTGCATCCAGATAATCAAAACCAGAGAAATTAATTGCAGCCTTTGGGACATTCGTAATTAATGGGAACATTTTGTATGAAAGATGTAGTGCTTTAAATATGAATGTTGAAGCTTGGGTGATTCAGAATACTGCTCAGTGCTGTCCTGCAGTGTTCTGGTTTTATGCAGCTGGCAAAGCAAAAGCCAGTTCCCTTCGTTCTGTGAGTATTACTCCTTGTGATTAGTTTTCAGATGGTTAGGTTTGCCCAGTGATTTTACAGCTCAGAGACGTACAGTAAATACTATGCAAATCACAACTTTGAATGTGCTATCTCTTTGTACATTTGAAGCACACATAATGAATGTAACCCTATACTCCAGCCACAGAAATTTCAGCAGAAACACATATTCTGTGCCTTTTCTATGCAGGTATATTTTGCATGAGGTTCTTTTCATTTCCATTTGAATACTATTCACCAGATCAGTGCTTCGAGACCCCTGTGGGTTGAGCACTTGGTTGGTGTTAACTAAAAATCTATGCACTGCACAACTTAGCTGACTCTACACACAGTGTGGTCTATTTGACTAATCTTAATGGTGGCAGATCTAAATATTGCCATTGTTTAAATCATTAGAAGGAGACTTTGAGAGCTCTCTAAAGGTCGGAACACACATTTGTGGCGCAGTAATCATGTTTTTTTTAAATAAAAATAAAAATACACGTTGTTTGTGTACACGTAACTGATGCTGCTTGCGATACATACAGTAAGCTTGCATTGCCGCGGCACCTTTTTGCGGCCAGTAAGAAAACTACAGCTGACTTTGGCAAAACAAAGTATTATTTAACAGTCACAGTTCTAAGCAGGTTATTAGTCACATTTTACTACTACTAAAAATAATAATAATAATAATAATAATAATAATAATAATAATAATAATAATAATAATAATAATTACATGAACTTACGCTTGTAAAGTGATCCCTGAGATAGGGTGTGCCTCCATGATACATCGAGTCTTATACACAGTTTGTATTCAACTTTTTGTTGGGCATCTGATAATTTACAAACAAATCCCAAACAGCAGAGGGTTTTCGAGAGATTTCTTTCAATACAGCTTACACTATAGAATGCTTTGCTGTCTTAAGAAATTAAAGTTCTGCCTCTGGATAACAAGCTGGAGGGGAGGGGGCTGATGGTGCTCAGTTTTCGAAATTAAAATTATTAGTGTTAGCGTATATTTTGTATGTTTCAAACATATTCTACCATATCACTTATCTCACAGTGTCTTGTACACTAGGTATTTTACTGAAGCAATGCAACCACTACAGGTTTGTTTAAATTTCCTGTAGGAACAGTGAAGGCGATTGCCAGCCTGACCTGTAGTCAGTTTTGTATTCGAGACCTGTTTTTGTTTGCCTTTTTATTTTCACTCTGTGACAGTGTTTTGTTTAAATATTTATTTTCTTTGTTACTGAAATAAACAGCGCTGCAGCATCTTTTGCCCTACTTTACTGTGTTGGTTTTTCTTCCTGTATTCTGGCTTGACATCCACCACTCGGCCATCCATGTCACAGAACATAATTTGGATATTGTATTTAACATCATATAATCAAAGAAACTACAAAATGATTTAACAAAAGTCTACCGGACTCGGAAGCTATAACAGTAGTACGGTATTTTATGTTAGATTTCGAAATGTCCAATTTTTCAGTTGGAAAATTACAAAGTGGTATGTAATTCAATATGTTAACATAACATTATTCAGCAGATTCATTTGTCACTACTTGGCTGTGATTGGTTAATTCACCGATGGTACCACAGGCAGGTAGAAAAAATCTCTCTAGATTTGATTTGAGTGGCACTGCTCAGCGACACTACGATATTATATTGCTCTGGTCTCTGCAGCACCATTCAGTAACATTAACAGCGATATTGGCGCTAAAATGCAGCCTGATAGCCGACAGCTTCACTGCTTATGTGTGTCCCGGCATTAACAGTGCGAGTTAATTTTTCTCTTTATATGTAATTAACACTTTGAGGCTTGGTTCTATTTTTTTCTGCTGATGTTTAGAGTAGACCCAAGTATAACATTCAGTGTGGTTAAATTACAAATGCCATTTACAGAAAGTTACTAATACTACAGTATTTTGGATGCAAAAAATGTATACTAATTACATTTCACTCAACATGCGCACCCAGTTAAAAAAAAGGGAATTTTTTTTTAAGTTAGTCGTTGCCAATTTTTTACCCCGGTTTTAGTATGCTCAATTATTATCTGTCAAATTAAGTCAAGGTTCCTTCCAGTAAAGACATCAGATGTGGCCCTCTTATTGCCTACTGAAGAACACCGCAAGGGCAATGTAGTATGAAGCCAGTTAAATAATGTGCATGTCATTATTTGTATTTGAGTAAGCCATGGTCTGCGGTCCAGTGGTATTCCCATGACAGCTCGGAAGTTTGGAGTGTGACCAAAAAAAAAAAAAATTACGTTCTGAGCTCTCCTGGTATTTGAGCTCTGGTTTTGAAATTAAATTGGTGAATTTCAATACAAACACAGTGAGAGTTTCCAACCCATGCTGGTTGCACCGGTCTAGCAGATTCCAGTATTGAAAGAAACAACAGCTGCTGTGCTTCCCTGGAGAGCACCTATTTCAAACAGAAACACAAATTTATAATATAAATATATTTACACATGACACATCATAAGTATATTACCTGGCGTTGAAACAAACTGAATATGTTCAGGGATTTTTACTACCCAAGATGTGCACCCTTTTCATAAAAAGTGTTATAGAAAATAAACAACACAGGAGTGCAATGTTTTGTGTTCCACAGATTTTTCAATTCTTCTGATTTGCAAATGTGAGCACCCATTTCTTTAAATTTCCACAAGAAGATATCCATGTTAATCTAATAAACAGTATTAACTCGTCAAATCTAATATTTATTATTTGATGAATGTTAGGTGGCGACATAATAAAACAAAAGGTAATCAAAGCCAATCAATACAATAATCTCAGCTAAGAATGACAATCTAAAAACAACAGAAGAGTCAATTACAAATCACATTGACATAAGAGACCAACAGATATGGTAGCTAAAATCACTTGACTAAAATCACATACTGTTTTTTACTTTTAAAGAAAGGTTAAATAGCATTTACATTTTGTTGGGAACATAAAGCATTGAATATCAGCCAGATTGTCTGTTGTTACCTGCAGTCATAAAGTGGATTTTCTGCAGGAATGAATGTACTCAATGACTTTCTCTCTTGTCTTCTGTTTATTTATTACCAGTGTATAATACATTTTCCGAATGCATGGGTAATGTCTGTGGAAGCGTCGTCTTCATGTGAATGGAATAGGAAGGCAGTTTGATTAGATGATGAATTCTCTGTAGGTGTTTGTATGTGTTTCATTAATCAAAAACATGTCTTTAAATAGTTTATATTAAGGTCTGTGGGATTTATAAGTGACTGCAAAGTGATGTCATTCATCTCACCAGAAGCAAAAGGGTACTACTTTCAATGCCTCGCAAAAAAATAACAAATAAATAAATAACAGATTGATGTCATTACCACAAATAACAGGAAATGAGTCGGATATTGAATCTAAGTTAATAGCACTAATGCATACTTTTCTGATAATGTACTATTTCTCAAGGGATTCTTTTTCCAATATGACTGACAGTAATGTGTGGTGGTTTTGTGTGTGTGTGTGAAACACAAAACCCTCCATTCTTTTTGTATTTAAATATTTTATGATGCTTGTCATAGTTCAAGGGGCGCGGCTGCAAAATCCATACCAATAGCAACCACATAAAGTAACTAGTGAACTCCCACCCTTAACATTGGCTCATCTTATAGCTACAATAACTTCTTCAATTTTTTTCAATATAATATTCTAGCCATCAGAAATCAGATTCTTCACACTCCTGTTATGGAGGAGTCCTACATAATTGTAGACCTGTTAAGGCTATGAGGCTTTTCCCTTGATTACCTGACAGAGCTAGTCCTGCATATGAAATCCACTACATGTGCTCCTGATCCCATTTCTACTAAACTATTCAAATATGTTTTTTTGTGTAAGAATACTCACATTTTTTAATAATTATAAATGGATCACTTTCTTCCAGTATAGTTCCCTTAGCACTTAAGATAGATGTGGTAAAGCCATTGCTCAAGAAAACTAACTTGGACCCCAAAGTCTACGTTCCCTCTAAGACTTTCATTTAGTTAGATACTGTGGCTAAAGAAACTTAACATTTTTTAGCCAAACTGGAAAAAGTTAAGCCACTTAACAATACTGTAAAACAAGTTAAACATACTGTTTCACAAGGCAAAAAGACGTGTATTTTATTTGAATTTAAATGTCAGACCCTACCCTTTACAATACACAGAAACAGTATATTTAAAGTGCACTATAACTCTGATTCCCGTTTAATAAATGCCAAACTTAGTCATTACAGATTTCCTAAATTCTGAATAGGTTTGCATTATTTTGACTGTGACGCGGTTTTCTTTCCACTGCAGGGCAGTGCTATTAGTGTATGTTAATATTAATGCCTACCTGACCAACTGCAGTTCTAGTTACACAAGCTTGTACTAATGTGATTAATATATATTAGTAGGATTGTACAGCCACTACTGTATTTAAAAAACATTTTTTTTTTTTACAATGTTCCTTCACCTGGGACTACTGACAGTAATATTGCACTGATTCGAACATTAAAACTCATAGTCATCGTCATAGTGAAACGAATCCTTCTTTTTAAAATAATATTTTTTTTCTTAAATTGTTCCTCTTTCGAATCCATCCTGTTGCTATTTCCAAAATGTATTTCAACGCATTTTAAAGAGATAGCAAACAATGAAAAAAAAACTCCCTGTGACTGTCACGGTCATATTTTAGTTGTGTGTACATGGTTGGTATTCCTTGGGCTACATCTTTCGGAACATGATTCTGATAATTTGTCTGTACATTTTTTTTAAAAACAATATTGTTTTCATTTGGATGCCTTTTTTAAAAAAATATGTTTTACAAGCAGCGCCGTCCACTGACAGTTTCTAATTGGAACCTCTGTCCTCCTGCCAAACACGATGTTTGTGGCATACATTTTACATGAACAAGCTAAAGGGCTTTCATTGGGCGAAATGAAATTAAACTTAAACAGTCTGTATTGATTCATCTACCAGCACACGCTAAAAGTAATCGTGCTGGCAGTCTTACACAAGTAAATTTTTCACCATGGCGAACTTGCTGAAAAATAGTTGAGCCACAAGGGAAAATGTTTCACTTGTGGCGACGTGGTGAGCGGGAACGTAGAACGTTCTTAATAATTAGCGGCCAATCCTGCCATTTTTTTTGCTAAGGTTCTAGAGAGAATTGGTGCCAGTCGATTACACACATGTTTAGCTCTTAACAGCTCATATGAAAAAATGGCAGTCTGGATTTCGTACTGCACATAGCATGAGACAGCACTTGTTAGAGTAGTAAATGATATGTCGATAAGTTCTGACTCGCCTTTCCCTCAATTTAAGTGCAGCTTTGATACTGTGGACCACTTCATGTTATTGAATCCTCTTGAAAGCTCAGTGGGATTGTCAGGAGGTGTCCTTTCTTTGTTCAGGTCTTATCTTTCCAATAAGCTTGTCTTTGTAGGGGAGGTGAAATCGGCACTGTCTGAAGTTGTCTGCAGTGTTCCACGTGGCTCTATTTTAGGTCCTTTTGTTATTTTTGTTGTTTCCTTTAGGTGACATTATCCGCAGACATGGAATGAAGTTCCATTGTTACGCTGATGATACTCAGTTGTATTTGTCTTTAAAGCCAGGAAATATTTCTGCTTGCTTGTTATTAGCTGCTTGCCTTGCTGGCATCAAGTGTTGGATGTTTGAACTTTTTGATGTTGAATTCTGATAAAACAGAAGTTAAACTAGTGGGCTGTCAGAACCAGCTAAAAGAAATGTCAGTTTACTTGAGTTAGACTTTATCAGTCTCTCATCAGAACTAAAACTAGACATGAGAAATGTAGGGGTCATCTTTGACCCTGATCTATCATTTAAGACTCATATTAGGAAAGCTACTAAAGTATACTTTTATCATTTGAGAAATATCTATTATTTCTGTATCTGATGGTGAAAGACTAATGCATGCCTTTGTGTCATATACAATTGATTATTGTAATACAGTAATTTCTCTGGTATCCCAGAATGTATGGCATCTCGCTTACAGCTCATTCAGAACACTGCCACTAGAATTCTGACTAAAACCAGAAAAAGTGAACCTATTACCTCTATTTTGGCCTCTTTACACTGGCATCCTCTGCAGTTTAGAATTGATTTTAAGATTTTGCAAGAGTGAATGAAAAAAATATGGGAGGAAGGGCCTTTTCTTTGAACTCTTTAAGGACCGGGACTCTGTTAACACAATCATACTGAAGTGGGCTTCTAGGACAGCGATCGTGAAAACACGATAAATAAAGCACTTTGTTATGATGACTTGCAGGGCCACCACACTTTGCAGTACAGGCTTGAAACACATGTCAGTGGATAGGGGAGGGACTGACGTTCACTTCCTGATAGGTTTTTTTTTTTTTTTTTTTAGTGTGACATCACTGAGAAGGGCATTTAATGTCTAAAGGGCGGAGAAAGTTTTGGCAGCACAGAGAGAATACATCACAGCCTTCTTCAGAGAAATTTGTAAGAAATTTAAGAGACAACGCTGTAAATCCGATGTATTTGACATAGTTATATTAGAACATTTATTCTGTCTCGTGTTTTAATATACAGTATGTTTTTACAACATTTATAAATATCAAGAAACAAGTGGAAATGAGCAGATACAATAAAACTCATAGTCATACTGATGTAGTCATAGTCATACTGATAATAATGGAATGAACAACTATTATTTTATTTATAAATATATATTTTGAGAGAATAATCGAGAGAAGTGTCCATTATTATTTATAAAAAACCCTGAGAATAAATGTGGATTATGTAATTGCAATCACTCTGTGAAACAGTGTCTTGTAATTTGCCCAAACATCAATATTTTTCCAACAAAACTTTCAGGAAATAAAAACAACAAAATGAAATATTGTGTTGAAAACAAAAAGCAAAAAGTTTGTATGGTTTCTGAAGTACTTTATAATGTTCCCCAGAGTGTTCTGAAAAAAAGGACATCACTTTCACAATTGATTTTTAGTGAATTTTTATAGCAAGAGAGTCAATTACCACCAAAAAACACCTGGTCCTTGGGGAGCATCCCACAAAACGCTTGGTTCTAAAACACTCCGAAATTATGGCATGCTCTATAGCCTTCTGTCAGGGAAGCTGGGACTTTTACTGTTTTTAAGTCAAGATTGAAAACATATTTTTACAAAATAGCTTTTCTAACTTAGTTATCCTATTATACAATGAAAACTGCATTTTCTTTTTGTTCTTTTTCAAATTCTAATTGTGTTAAATTTTGGTTTAGGTTTTTGTTATATTTCTACAAACTAACCGTTTTACAACAAAAAACATATTTGATATTTATTTTTTTATTTCTGTTTTAGCAAATTCTGTATATTCTATTTCTTTATGTGTGTGTGAAGCGCTTGTGATGAAAGAAATAGAAATGTGAATTGCTGTTGTTGTTTTGAGAGTCAGAGGAGACCAAGATTGATACTGGGGATATTTGAAACAAGGCACTGGCATTAATCTGCAGATGCAGTTCCCCATCCCATAGTCTCCAGTGTTTCTGATCATCTCAGTGATCTCATCTCTGAAAGCAAAGGACAATAAAAACTGACATATATCTCTGGGGCTGCTGGGATTTGCTTATTTGCTTTTTCTCACATTGAGATGCACTGACAGAGACAGGATGAGAGAAACTTGTGCTATAGATAAGGTTCAAAGCAGACTAATGCAATAAATCAAAAGCAACAATCACCTCAATAGGTCTTTAATCATTCCCCCAGGGAAGCTCCAAGAACAAAAACACTGCATATTTTAGAAAGGATTCAGCTGCTTATATTGCCATCAGCAGTTTTCTGTTAGGAGTTCCTATACTGAGCCCTCAAAAGAGGTGCTGGTGGGTTAATATGAGGGCTGTGGAATATTAATTCTGTGTATTGTCTGTTGCTCATATACCATGCTATCAAAAACTGGGCTGTCACAGTTGTTATTTTTCAAGTTATTTTCAAAGGGTTGGTTGAGCTGAGGTGTGACGATTGCCGATTATCATAGGAGGTGTGAGAAATCCCCGATTTGCTCTTGAAACCCTCTGGAATGAATGAGAATGGCATGTCTTGGTAGTACCCATCTGCAACGCCAAACCCCATTCCAGTACTTTCTGCATAACACACTAAGGGGCAGGTGTGCTAAGATAGGCCAGTCACAGCGTAAACACTGCACTGAATCTAGGATTCGGTTTCGGCCCGAATACCTACTTTTTGAGCAGGGTTCGGTTTCGGCTGAATATTTAGGATTCGGTGAATCGAATCCGAATCCTGTATCTGCCCAGACGCACATGCACTTTAATACTTCCCCCTAATGTGTGCAGTTCTTTAAATTAAATAAAAGACACAAATCTGGTATTGAACATAACTGTTGTATTTAGTAACAAGAACATGCTTGATGAACTCTGTTGCAGCTCTCAACTCCCTAAATTACTAGTGGCGCACGCACTAAACACGTCACGCAGCTACTGAATGCAAACATACCCTCGTATGCAACAGCACAGTCACATCACAATTTTCATGGAGTAAAGTTATACAGTAAACCTGTAATATATAGTAATGGCAAACTGTGTCAGTACAAGTTGAACCATTTGGGAATGGTTGTTTTATTAAAATATTTTTGTAGCCTGTTTGATATGTGTTACATACACGGTGCATTTAAATCAACGTGGGTTTTATTTCGCAGGGAGAGTCAGGTCACTTGTCATGGTAATTTTTTTCCTCATAGCTCACAGATCAGGTGACACAGGTTGAAACATCATTAAAGAAAATAGAGGGTAGGGCAAAGATGCAGCTGTCCTTTCTTGTTAAGTTAAAGTAAACAGAACTATATTTTGATGTTTCTTTAGCTTTAAATTGTGTAAGTTTCAAACTGAAATCTTATTTCAGGGATATATTTCCATTCGGTAATAAAAATGCTATTAACTAAAAGGCTCAAAACTACAGATTATGCGCGTCCCTTCTTGGTAGCTGCCAGTCTGTTTTTCATTCAACAGTTTCCTTCAATTTTCTTGACAGTTTTTGTAGATTCATTATTCGGTTCGGTATTCTACCGAATCTTTTGAGATGGATTCTGTATTCAGACGAATCGGTGAATCCCTAGTTTATGCGACATTGTTCAAATAAATAGTGGGCGTTAAGTCATGGTTTGCTGCAACAGAGGGTGCACAAAGTATAACATGCAAGGGTGCAAGAATCAAAGTAACATTAACACTGTTATATATATATATATATATATATAGGCAGTTTAATCCCATCAGATTATATAGTGGGACCTGTGGCAAAGTGGTTAACAGTATGCAGGTGCAGGTGATCAAGTCACAAAATAAATCATGCTGCTGCATTGCACACATTGATGTACAATGTGAAGGAAATATTATTTTAAATTGAAACTACATGATTTTAATGTTTTTTTTAAATTATTATTATTATTATTATTATTATTATTATTATTATTATTATTAGAATAGCCTAGCAGCCTAGACAGTTAACACACAAACTTACAGGAGGACAGTCAATTGCTGTGCATTTTATTGCTCCCAGCATGTTGGGGAAACCAGAAATGTCATAGAAATTTGTTTATAGGTACACCTTGCTTTTAGGGAAACATAAGTATTTGGCTATTCACCTAAAACGTGCATTAAGCGAAAAAAAAACAGACTGGGAAATGCCAGCAACAATTGCGACTGTTTAAAACATGGTTTCAAAAGTTCTTAACAAATTGATGCAATTGTAAGTAAAGTAATTGCCTTCAGCTTTCATACATCTCATTATAATATTTCAAGACTCTCAAAATCTCCGCCTCCTTTCTGCAAATTTATGCAGGAACACCCATAATTACATATTCATCTAAGCTTGAACCCCAAACAGAAACTGCTGCCACAAAGCAATCCCTAAAAAGTCGCAAATCCCATGTGCTTGTTTAGTACATTTCATCTGACTTCTGACTTGTTTGTGACAATTACGACAGGCGCAACACTTTAGTAAAACTATCCCTTTGTTTGCAGCTGTGGAAAATGAAAAGTGATACTCTGGAAACCTTTTCAAAATATTGTTGATTTGAAGTCAGGCATGTCTGAGGTTAATTTATCTGTAGGCCCAATTTGCACTTAATGGTTAGGGGATGATGGTAAATTTTCATATTTACAAAATCTGTGTGTCTTCTTTTCTAAGGCAGCAAACCTTGTGCTCAACATACTGACAGTTGTGTTGTTTCCTGAAATGTTTACATGCAGTCAGCTGTAGCAGCTGCTGAAGCTCAGGATTAAAACTTTAGTGGCTTGAGAAGGGCTTCTGAAGTCCCTGAATGGTGACTCAGGGATACCAGGACAGGTGGCAAACCGACCAATAATAATCTTGAACAAGCACTTAATGGAACATGTGATGGAAAATTGAAGTGCATTTTATTATACATTATTTATCAAAAACCATGTAGGAAAAATCTAAACTAAAAGCCTTCAGGCTTTAGTTATACATACAGATCCCTTGCTTTGCATTTACATTACAGTGTTAACTAATGGGGCCAATGCTTTCTTTTTGTATAGTTGTATCTTGGTGTAGCTTGTTGCATCTTACACTTTTCTTTAGACCTTCCAGAAATTAAAACTTTCAAGAAACAATTAAATAATTGTGCCCTAAATGTGCCCTAAATGATTGCTCTCCTAATACTTCTCCCCTCAGTGACTTGACTTCTCACAAGGGTAATATTGTATGAGGCTGGTCAAAATGTGGTTACAACATATTTATTTATTTATTTTTTTACAGAAACTTGCTGTAACCACATTTTCACATTTTTCATTTTTCAAAATAACAATAAATGAAAACATATTTAATTAGTTTTGTACATTTTGCTGACATTATTGAATTCATGGAAAGGGATAAAACTGATTGCTATTTGGGCGAAATATTCCGAAGAAGATGTTTTAACATTATGGAAATGTCCCCCCATCTGTTTATCAGCTTGTCTATCAACTCACCAATCCAAGTAGTGGACTGTGTGAATGGGCAGAAATAAAAAATAAATAAATAAATACATTATTTTTTAATTAAAAACTAGTGGATTGGGCTTACTGCATTATTCATTCTTTCCTGTGTATTATTACCCATTATGCATTACAGCCTTGTATACTGTGCAATACATGCATTATTTATCAAAGCTACATTACCTCCTGACTTCCTGTGGAGAGCTGAAACTGCACAAATACAATATATATGAGGGTCTGTAAGGTAGAAACACTTGTTTGAAATGTGCAATGTAATTTATTGGGTTAGGGATGGAAGTGCTGGGGCGGATAATAACATAATAATTTATGCATGATGATAGTCTTTCATCTTCTAAATAGGCAGTTCAACTCAATGCTCAAATGCGTATGTATGTATTAAAGGTTGCCCAACTATCTATCCAACAGAAATTTTTCCACACTGCTGAGAGATGACAAGTTCAGAATACAGGTTTGTGGGAGGTTGGTGGGCTGAGTCAGGTGGTGGTGGTGATGGGACCGGCAAAAATACTCAGGAGGCTTGTATGGTTTCCCCGCAGCAGGGTTTTTATTTATCTGGCTGAAGGTGGCCACCGACCAATATTCCAATCAAAACATAAAAAAAAGGAAAGAAGTAAAAATAGTCAAAATAAATCCCCCACCAGTACCAACGATGATAAAGGAGGAGGCGATAATAAAATGATAAAACTAACAAAAGTCCCGCACACACAGTAAAACATAAGTTATAAATAAAGACAGATATTTCGTAGGCGCTCCTGCGCTGGCCTCTAGGGGGCTCCCGGTCCTGGGGAGGGTTTAGTTTCGTGGTCCCGTCGTTCTTCCGGGAAGTAAGTTGAAGAGCCGTCTCCGGTCTCTGCGAACACAACACACACTTTATACATACACCAGTAAGTTCAGCCGCACGTCTCCTTTTGCTGTTACCCCAGGACAGAGAGAGCGAGCGCAGGTTGTACCATCCCTTAAATACTGCCCAACCCCTCCCTTGGCCTTGGCCCTGGTCGCCGCTGTACCCAGTCGGCGTATATAGTAACCCTGACTGGGGTACGTGGGGCGGCAGCCGCGGACTTCCACATTCGGACGGATGGCTCAACCTTTGCCTTTCCGCCAGTCTCGTCCCGTTTTGCGCAACACCACCAGCGATCGGGAGGATCGACCACAGCTCCGACCTGTTGCACCCCCATCACATATTCCCCCCCTCAGAGTGGAGCCATAGGCCCACTCGGCCTCTCCTATCTCCCCAATTGACCCCCCTTCCCTTGAAAAGAAATCAGCATTTTGGTGTTCCTTACCCGCACGATGTCTGATAGTATATTGGAAGGGTTGCAGCGCCAGACTCCACCGAGTAATCTGGGCGTTCGTGTCCCTCATCGTGCTTAACCACTTAAAAGGGGCGTGGTCTGTGACAAGAGTGAATGGCCGTCCCAGGAGATAATATTTAAGGGAATTCATAGCCCATTTGATGGCGAGGCACTCTTTTTCTATTACCGAGTAGTTTCGTTCCCGAGGAGCCATTATTTTGCTAAGATATAGGACGGGGTGTTCGACCCCGTCGATCTCCTGGGACAGAACAGCTCCCAGACCAACGTCTGAGGCATCGGTCTGGAGGATGAACTCTTTGCTGAAGTCAGGTGACACCAGGGCTGAAGCTTGGGAGAGAGCGCTTTTGATTCGATCAAACGCTTTTTGACATGGTTATGTCCATTGTACTAAATTTGGGGAGCCCTTTTTCGTAAAGTCAGTGAGGGGCCCGGCAGTGATGGAAAACTCGGGGATGAATCGGCGATAATAGCCCGCCAGTCCCAGCAGTGACCTCACTTGGGCTTTGGTGTGAGGAATCGGAGTCTCCACCAAGGCCTGGACCTTGGAAGCGACTGGTTTCACTCGCCCGTTACCCATAATGAACCCTAGGTACTGAGTCTCCTGCTGCCCAAACGTGCATTTCCCCAACTTGACTGTTAGCCCCGCCTCCCTCAGAGATTGAAGAATGACTGGTAATTGATCCAAGTGCTCTTTCCAGGTAGAGCTGAAAATAACTACATCATCAATATATGCAGCTGCATACCGATGATGTGGGGCTAATATCCTGTCCATCATTCTCTGGAAGGTAGCTGGGGCTCCATGCAACCCGAAGGGCATGGTTCAAAACTGAAACAAACCATCTGGGGTGGAGAATGACGTTTTCTCCCGCGAGCTGGGGGTTAGGGGAATCTGCCAATATCCTTTTGTCAGGTCCAATGTCGACAGATACCTCGTGTCCCCCAGCCGGTCAAGGAGTTCATCCACTCGGGGCATCGGGTACGTGTCGAATTTGGAGACCACGTTCACCTTGCGGAAGTCAACACAGAAGCGAGTAGTACCGTCCTTCTTGGGTACCATTACTACAGGACTGCACCACTCACTCTGTGAAGGTTCCCCGACCCCCACTGCGAGCATACTTTCTACTTCCCGGTGCATGACCTCTCGTTGACTTACTGGGACATGATAGGGATGCTGTCGAACTACTGCACCCAGCAGAGTGATAATGGCATGTTGGATGACGTCGGTTCGGCCAGGCATCTCCGAAAAAACATCCCCAAACGCCGCCACTAACTGTTCCAGATCCTGTTTTTGGCGGGGAAGTAGCTGGTCCCCCCCTTAATCGAAGCTGTGGATTCTGGGGCCCCTATTTCTGGTCCAAAATCCCCGCTTACGCTATCTTGTGTAATAAATAGAGCCTCTCGCTCTTGCCAGGGTTTTAACAAATTAACATGGTAAATTTGCAGGGGCTTCCAGTGGTCCGGTTGCCGAATTTCATAAGGGCCTTGCCACTTTGCATACAGCTTCGATTCGGTGGAAAAGATTTAGAAGTGAGTAGTTTTTCGAGATTTACGATTATACTGTATTTACATTTAAATCTTTTGTAATCATTTTTGTATTACTTTAGTATAAATACATGTTAATTTGGATGCATATGTTGTTTTTTTCCGACTTTATATGAACGAAAAGACACACATTTGCCCGTTTTCCTATTGGAAGTAGTGATATTTTGAAATATCACTGTCCTGGTCACAAAAGCAAAGTTTGTGGGGAATAATAGCCATTTTCTATACATTTGGGGCATAAGTAATTAGGAAATAACACTTACTACCCGGGAACAAAAATTGTGTTACATAGTGTAATTAAAATTAGACAGCTAGCTCACCTTTATTGCCGTTTATTTTTTAGAAAATTTGAATAACACATATTTTGTTTGACAGGACTTTATGATGACTGCATTCATATTAAAAAAAACAAAAAACTTTGTTATAAATGACTAAAATGACTACATGAAAATGATTTTACATTGTATGGATGTATTGAGTGTATATAACAGTCTTACAAGTTTATATTAGCGAGGGAGATGATTGTATTCCAAGTACACTACACACTCTAGTTATAGCTGTTATATGACAATAGTGTGGTGTGTGCTGTGCTGTGAAGTTTGAATATCTAATCTATACAGTGTCCTGCTATCACTGGATAACAGGATGCAGAAACTATAATGAAAGTGCAAAATGGCAGCACATGAATTCAATTGATTCAATTAGATATAGACAGTATAGCAAGCTTATAATGCAATACTGCATGATTTTTCATTCGTTATGTTCCTGAATTATAGTTGTAGAGGAGAAATGCATGTTTGAGGGGTTTTTTTATAGTTATAGGTATATTTTTCACATGAACAGAAATAGTTTGAAGTGTTGACTGAACAAACATGTTTACGCTTGTTAATTGCTAAGTTGTGCACACTACTGCATTGTCACATGGGACTTACTCCAAGTACTGTACTTGGCAGGGCAATTCTGAGCTATTATCAGATTTAACTCATGTGTTTATTGAATCCACTAAAACACACTTTAAAATGGAACTGAAAAGTCAGGGAAAATTAGCCTATGCTGGCTCTGTGGTTGCTTGCATGTCCACACAGTGATCTGAAAAACACTTTACCATGAGCCTGTCATGATTCTCAGCACAGACATGCCAGTAGGGTTATTCTGGTTGTTTTATCAGTGATACAGCCGATAACAGTGCATGGCAGAAAATGTAGAAAAGATGTTTAGTTTAAATCTAGGACAGTATTTACTATGGTTTTCAAACAATAATCTGCAGTACAGTAATAAGCTATAACAACACTGAAGCCTGACATAGGCAAATGGTAGAGCCTGACAATAACCCTGAAATGATGTTTTAAATAACTTTGTGTCTATCCCCAGCTGAGGATCAGATTCATATCTATAGCCACTGGTCTAGGCGCAGGAAAATGAGGTCTTATAGCATTAGGGGTAACCGAATTATGGCTCCAATACAATTGTCCTAAAAATGTACTCAAGTAACTATTAGCTAACTATAAAAAAATTGTGAAAATCATGGCTATTTTGCAGGTTTAGGAAAAGTACTCTAAAAAACCTGTGACAGATTGCATTCAGCAGTACCCATCTGGAGTTACACTGATGACAAAATATTTTGCACAGTCTGCAATTCTTATTTAGATCACTCCAGAGGGGAAACTTTTAAAATCCCTGAAACCTACAGAAAAAGATAAGCCACTATTGAAATCAGTTGGTTATAGCTTTGGCTTAAACCAGTGACTAGAAAAGCAGGAGATATGAAATACATGAGAAGTGCTACAGTAATACCTTAATGTTGTTTTAGCAGACATTGCTGTTACACCAGTTACACAAAGCACCCACAATTAAGGATTTATACAATTAATGCACACACAATTAAGTCAAAAGTGCTTGTAGCAGCCCTTCAAAAGGTTGTGTGTGAATCAGTCATTTCATATAAAAATGCTAAAACCCAGTTGCTACTTACATAGCCTGTATGTACAGTAGCTGTAGGACTAACAGTCAACAAGTTATCATTTAAATCCCATAGAACTGTTACTGAACACCTAATAATAATAATAATAATAATAATAATAATAATAATAATAATAATAATAATAATAATAATATAATCAGTCATTTTCTGGGTATCTTAATCAACTTTGCTTTTTATCACTATCATAGAATTTTCTCCTTTAAAAAATAAAAGTTAATCAAAGATTGGAAGAACAGCTTTGAAAGTGTGGCCCAATGTATGTGATAAAAAAAAAGGTGTAGTTTAATTTCTTGCAAGGATCCAAGCAAGTAGAGTAAGGTGACTATTTTTAATTTTATAAATACCAGTTTTCAACTGTTGCTCCTCCACTGCTTGGATTTATATAGGATAGATGATGGCAGTCCTGGATTCCTGCAGATCAAATCCAGCTTCTGTCAAAATACATTTGTTGATCTCTGTTGTTAAATCATAGTGAAACACCACACATAAAACTGTAAAATTCTGCATAATTAGCAGCTTTTTCTCCAAGGATTTTATATGGAGGACCAAATGCTAATTTATATATCCTGCTATATCCCTTCAGTAGTGAAGTGTTTTATGTAAAACTGTAGGGCTCCTCTTACCACAGCAGTAAACAATCTGGACAAAGTCCTTAGGCATTTCTTTTGATCTTTATTTATAATAAACAGCACAAACAACACAGGTTCTGCATCCAACAGAGCCTAAACAGATGCACTTTCCTACAGCTATGGCCAAAAGTTTTGTAAGACTCTAGAGAATGAACTAATTTAGCTTCTTAAAGTCAAATTATACCTGCTGAATAATGTTATGTTAACATATTGAATTACACACAGCTTTGCAGTTTTCCATATACTTAACAACAAACTTACAAAAATAAAAAAATGAGACATTTCGAAATCTAACATGAAATACTGTACAACTATTATGGCTTTCAGTAAACGTTTATGATATAAATTTGTAGTTTCTTTGATTACATGATAAATAAGATGTTCATATGTTTTTTAGTTTTTTTTTATTATGTCTCAGTCCTAAAATTCTGGGTGATGCAAAACTTTTGGCCATAGCTGTATGCTTACTAACTAACCTTGTTGGTCGTTGTGCTAGCACAAATGTCAATAGACTCCAGGGAAAGCATACAGATAAGCAGCTACAGTATCCAAATGATAGGATTGTTATAATGTCACAATTACTTGATTTGATCTTGTTACTGCCACTTGCCCTAGGACCTTACTGAAGTGAAGCATAATTTTCCTTATATAAATAAAATTAATTAAGCCAGACAGTTTAAGGGCATATGGCATATAGGCAGGGTATCTACTGCCATGTCCTCACACTACTTCTATCTCTTACATGCACATGCTACTTGTTTTAAAAAAAAAAAAAAAAAAAAAAAAAAAAATCAATGAATTATTGATCTCAAAATGCTGGAATGCGGTAAGAATAGGTTTTTGCCAATAAAGGCCATTTCACACTGGCATGATCTACCAGGTTCTGAACCTACCTGAGCAGGACCCGATGTCTTGCGGGTCGGGTACATGATTTTACACTGCTTTTAATAAAGCTGAGTTGACCTGGGTGATGGAAATACACAATACATGTATCAATGCCCCGGAAGCAGCTTGTTACAGACGCTTCCATCCAAGCTTCTCTGGATTGAACCTTCTGCCCAAATGTTGATTAGAACAAATGTTTCTTCATCCTTGCTGCAATCTAGCTCAGGCTTTATCTCAATCCAAAAAATATGGCTAAACATAATACAAATTGAAATGTGCCAAAGACAGGACATAATAAGAATACAGATTGTTATGTTGAAATTATGTGATCAATTATCTCAGGATCTTGACATTTCAAACCATTAAGTTGACATAATTCATCTTGTGATCTTAACATTTCTTCCCCAATACATCAATAAGCCATTGAATATTAATGAACAGGTTACTACTTTTAAATGCTTCGTGTTCTGTAGTTACTACTGATTATGACACTGGAAGTTTTTGGTTCTAGCAAATAACTTTAATATAACCACCTAAACTTCAGTTTATAAACTCATCATTCACATTTTTCATATTCTGTATGCATCAGTAAAGACTGCTCCTGCAAAACTCTTTGTTTCCTCAAAGTTTGATAAGATTAGTCCTGAGCTGTACCAAACTGGCAGCACCTATCCCTGGAAATAACAAACCTCATCATCTTCTTTATAGCCACAGTAATGAAAGTGACGCACCTGCGTTATTGAAATGGTATACCTGTCTTTTCACATGCATTATTCAAGTGTTTTACAGTTTGCCAGATAAAACTGTCAGAGAGAAGCAGATCATCATTTTGGAAACCTAAACTGAAATAACAAGTTTTATTAATTGATTGGGATATGGAAATTACTTGTTTCAGAAGGGTGTACAATCAGCCGTACACATTCAGAAAGCCAGGCAGGACCTTGGTGCAACAGCTTCCCATCTGGCGAGAACAGACAGTGAAATCAGTTGCGCTCATGCAGGGAAATAGGTTTTAGTCTGTTTCACTTCAGCTTCAGGTATTTGACAGGCTGTTAGCAAGAGGCCTATTTATTTCTCAGAGCTGCTCACAATACCGCACAGTCTCTATATTGAAAGGATATCTGACGACACTGACTTGACAAGAGGTCAGTGCTTTTTTACAGTGTTAATAATGTGGCCAGCTTCACTGGGCTCATCTAGTGTGGAAGAGCAATCTCCTGTGTTTTGAGTGGCTCATTACAAGAGATTGTGCAGAAATCCCCACACTGCATCTTAGGGTAGGAGGCGGTCAGCAATCTTGGTTTTCCCAGTCCATTCCATTGCAGTACTGTTCTTTGTTCCAACCAGCTACCTAAACAATACATTTACCCTACTAAAGGGCAATTAGGTAATTAAAGACATGTTTGCTATGGAATTAACTGGAAAAGATGAAAGTTGCCTGTCCCAGTGTTAGGGGATCAAGAGGATATTTTACCAAGCTTATCTGCAACCCACAACTTTTCTGTCTGCCTACAGCATTGTCTATTAGTGCCAGTAGAGATGCTAGTATTTTTGATGTGGTCACCCGTTTAACTGGATTGAGAACTGTAAAATTACTTTTCATCTAGAGCATCCTTGCCTTGAATTGAATTGGCAACCAAAAAATCATAAACCCATATGGCTTTGTCAATCCATTTACCCACGAGCCTTGTATATTTTAAAGTTCTTGCTGTGAAAAATACGTTTGAAGAACCCTTAAATTTCCTGTTACAAGACGAGAGGGAAATGTAACTGCTCATCTTTATCTTTTTTAGCTCTCCTGAGAAGAAATTGAGGCCTCATTTTCATATCATATATATATATCTATATAATGTCTAAAATGTTTCTAGTAAAAGCATTATTGGAGAAACAACATGAGCAACAAATGAGAAATCTGAGACCCACGTGCATTAGAAAAGAAATAAGTGACAGTTCATTTTCCTATCAATTACATCTCTTCAGTGTCTCAAATGTTTCTCCTACAATTGCTATTGGAGAAATAAAATGAGCAACAAATGAGAGACATGCAATGCGATTTGTTTGAGACCCATGAGAAATTAAATTGAGCAACTGGTTTTAGGTAACCAATAGTTATCTAATGTGCATTGAATTCAAATCATTCTTGTGACATGTAATACTTATAGTTCATCCTTCCTTCCATTTCCTCAAGAGTTAAAATAATTATCACTTCTTTTTTCTGTAACATGTTTAGAGATTCTTTGGTGTGATAAGGCACTCAGAAGTTTGAGTTTGTTATTCAATTTGAGCTTATTCTCCTTTTGAATGCTTTAGAATAGTACCCAAGACATGAATTGCTTGGAGAATAAAATATATTTGTGTATGCTTGTACTGTAGAAATGTGTACTATAATAGTATTTGTGAAAAGTAATATGTCAACTGCACTGCATTATCTTTTATTTAGATAAATGACACAATGTTCTTTCTTGCTCACAGAAACTAAATCTTCACACAGTTTGTGTTCATCATCTTTCAACATAAACCAACATGAAATAAAAGAAATACATTTATTTTGTTCCTTTGAACAAATTAAAATCTGTGATGTTTCCATGCTTCACACTTCACAAATGCCTTCAAACCTTGAGCAACAAACCCTGAACATTCATCAGTCTGTAATGAGAACATTTTTGTGACACTGGGCCTTTAAATCATTCTCGCTACAGTCAAAAACCAAAGTATTCACCCTCCTGCATAAACTATACAAAATAAGGAATGTGCAGTGTAATAAAGGTCAATATCACATTCTTATACATGAACAGGTCCCTGTCTGTGTATATTTGTGTATTAAAAACAGTATTAATCTCAAAAGTTGTATTCTAATGTGAAACACATATGCGTAATATTGATAGATATTGTTTTTGTAGTTCACCTAATTATCTGTACCCCAAAATCTGTCACAATGACTGATGCATTACACTGCATTATTTGTGCCTTAACCTCCTGCAATTGATTTTAATTGACAGACATTACAAACTGGACTGATTTTTTTTTTTTTTTCATATAGTGGCTTCAAGAAACATTTGACAGATAAAGGAGTAGCATATACCGTTTTCATTTTCCTGTCATTTCATTTCTTACTTGTTGTATATCATATTATGTGTGTTCTGTGTGATTCTTGAATATTGCTTCTGATTTGATTATATCACAATAACTAACTGTTACCATGTACAGAAGAGCTCAGATTATCCAAATCGGCTGGATCAACGCGCACCAGCGACCCCTGTGGACTGGCCGTGTGCCTGCAGGCTTGCCTATAAGATGTGTTGTCCTCCGACACTGTAGCTCTGGGTTGACTACATGGAGGAGGACAGCGTGTGTTCGTCTTTGCCGATCCCGAGTTAGCGGGGTGGGGGGTGGGGATAACGGTGAGCTAAGCTTAAAGATATGATTAGATATGTCAAATTGGGAGAAAAACAGGGTAAAACCAAATGCCGATTACTAAATTAAATAAATAAATAAATAGAATGGAGTCACTCAATAAAATTGAGGTATACGGTTTGGGAAAGAGGGCTGTTTCTGACATTAATGCAATGCTGAGCAGATTATAAAATACAGCATGACTAACACAGCTGATTCTGCAAGTGGTTGTCATCATGGAAGACCATAATGTTAAATAAGGATGCTAATCTTGATGAAGCCGTCCATCTATCAGTGGTTTATACATGCAAGAGAGGAATGTACCAGTGACCCTTTACTCTATGAGAAGGCTAAGAACGTAACTGTCAGATTTTCTTCCAGCCATTGTAAATGTGAGTACTGCTATTCTGTACTGTATTGTTATTAATGTGGAGAAGATTTTAGGCAAAGCTATTTTCCTGGATTTATCTGCAGTGCCTGGTATAGTATATGCTGCACATTTCCCAAATTCTTTGGAAAAGGATTCAATTTTTTGTTATTTTTAACTGGTGACTTTCTATTTCAGAAATTTAAGAAATATGCATGCATGGGGACTCAATCAAAGAAGTTAGGGTGGTAACAGTAAATTTTCATTTAAATATCATATAAATGAGGATTAGAATATAGAATTTTGACACACATTATGGAGAGAATTGTCTGAGATACTGAAATACAGTGAGATTATTAAGAGAACTGCCTGAGATCTGTTATTTAACTCATAAGGAGCCTTCGTTGAGATTTCTGGTTTCAGTAGAAAAAAAAACGAGAAACAGGAGACTTAAAATATGTCTAAAATTCTTCTTATTGTCTTTTCATTTCTGTCTCTGAGAAAAAAAAGAAGATAAAAAAGAGGTCTTGAGAGGATTTTTGTGTGCTATGGGCATTGCTTTTGTGTGGTTGTGGTATTGAGAATAATTTAAATATAATATTATTGGAGGATTGACACACCCCTGTGGGCAGTAAAATCTATCAAGACGAGTACCTGGAGATAATATAAAATAGAACCAGATGATCTCAATGCCAATAGGTAGTATGTGTGTCTGTGTGGCATCTGTCAGGCTGGCAAATTCATCAACAATAACAATACCATTGTTAATTGTACCACAATCTAATTTACTGTTATTTTGAAGGGGGAAATACCTGTTTATATTACTAATCAAGAAAGAAACTTGATTAAACACCTGACTTGTTTGATTCCTGTTTTGTAAAATGAACAGCTGTGTATTTTAAATGAACACACTTTTGGAAATAGTCCCCTATATGGTATGCATATTCTACCAATATCCAGTTCTACTGTGCATGTGAAATAGTATATGAATTTGATGCAGTGTTTAATTAAGGCGATGGTGACTTACGAGACAGAGCTTTCTTCTCCTAGTCTGAAGGTTAAAGGATCTGTGCTTCTCAGGATAACACACATACCTATTCCAACTGCAATGCCCCTGTGGTGTTAATGAGGTCTGTACATTTGTGGATATCAAAGATCTCACGGTCCCTGTTGGAAGAATGCGATATGGTTTATAGAAGGCCCCTTGGGAAAAGAGCATAAATGCTGAAATGTTACATTTAAAAAAAAAAAAAAAGTGATTTAGAGGACAGATCTCAAAGCCCAGTGCACTAGAGCGAATATTTTTATAAGAGCTTTGGAACAGATTTGAAAGTGTACAAAGTTGTCAGGATGTTAACAATGAAAGGAAAATTACAGGTGCATTATTTAAACAGTTGTAGCAATATGTGGGGATGCATAACACGATATTTTTCAGAACCCCGCACCTTACTCTTTAATTGTTACAGTAATTATAAAAATAATTGAATAACTGAAGCAAAAATACAAATTTAATAATCAACTCACTATAATCCACTCGATTTCATAAACCACTGTGGCAAAGGGGTTTGCAATGTGCAGGTGCAGGAGTGATGCAGTGATCAATAACAGACAGGTAGCGATAATCCAGTAGCTATGGTGTTTTATTTATAATCCAAAAGTCACTTGACAACAGTAAACAATAATGAATGGTATTATATAAGGCTGTGTACTACTAATTATAACCCAGGGTTTCACTTCCAAAACAATAAACACGGTATTAGATACACACCCAATATACAAACAAGTTCACCAGTCCAAAGCAAGTGCTGTAGTGCTAGTGGTGCAAATCCAATTTATCGTGAAACAGTGTTGTTCGGGTTTTGTGTTGGCCTGTAGCAACAGCTCAGGATCGTGTTAGCCGTCTAATAACAACAAAAAATATAATTAGACACAACAAAACAAACAAAACACTCACGATACAATACGGTTCTCCTTCCGGTTCAGTGTTAACCATAACAAAGGAACAGATCACCTCGCTACGTCCCCTTATATACCGTCAGTCACGCCCCCTTGGTTAACGATTGCAGTCACTCCTCCAATCTGCGGCTGCCACATCGTTTCCCTTCCGGGTCGATGATTTAGTGTACCGTAGCTGCGCACCCTTTCTAGATGCCTAATCCTGGGAATGAATTGTCTGGCCATCCAGTCCAGGGCACCAAGAATCATTTTGTCTCTGTCACATGCACTCACAAGACAGCACTAAAATAGTAACATATATATTGTTTGTGGCAAGTAATTCTAACCGCTGTTATGTGACAATTGTGCTGCTATAGAGCTGTGTTTAAAGTAACATTTATGACTATCTTTAAAAGGCAGTAGAGATTTTAAAGTCTTGTGGAAGCAAATAAGCACACAGTTATCATCATGTATTTATAAAATCTTCATACAGTGTGAGTTTTTTTTTTCAATTAGCTTAGCATTACTTTACACGGAAGTAGGAGAGAAGGAAACCTGTATTAATAAAAGTATAACAGCTTTTTCCTCAACCTAACTATTTACCATAACTAAATATTTAACAAACTGAAGATACCATTATCAGAACTGGTTTTATTATTGGTTTATTTTTAAGACAAATGTTTGAACTTGTTTTAAAGTCATAATTAAACGCAACGCTTTACATAGGCAACCTGCCTTGAAGGTGAAGTGCAAATGATGAACAATTAATCCCTTCATTTTGCCAGAAACAGATGGGTTTGAAGAATTGCCTGCACAGAGATCTAGTTAAAAGCTATCCAACGATGCAGTTTTCCACTTGACTTAAAAACGCATATGTTTTCAGACAATTAGCATTTATCAAAGGGAAGATTCATACTACATTATTTAACTGGTGATTTTTTTTTCTGCATAGCAATTATTCACCATTACTGGAATGAAAAACTAACTACACTGTAGAGACAGTTTTCTGAGGCAGGTTTTACTACAAATTGCTATAGAATGCCCTTCAGTTTCCTGCATATTATTGTTTATTGTCTGGGTTTTCTCATGCTATTTCGGTAGGACCTTTTGGGTAGTGTTGGTTTCTAAGTCGTTTTATTTTAGACAGAGAGCTTTGAAACATACTTTAAAGTTAAGTCTGAAAAATCACCAGGATGTTAACAATGAAAAGAAATGACAGATACATTATTTAAACAGTAGCAACACGTGGGGATGTGAACACTATATTTTTCAGAACTCCTCTACTTACGGAAAAATACTGCATGAATAGGTCTCTAAACCCCTCGTACTGTATGCTTATTTTTGCTTAAAGAAGCTTGCCAGGGCTGCTTTCAGCAGATGTCTATTGTTAATAAATAATTGCTTGGTACTGCCTTTAGTTATAGTAGAAAGTTGTGCAAGGTTAGGCCACAAACAGGATTTTCAAGACTCCTGAGCATAAGGTACAGCTTTTGGACATGTTTCCATGCAAAATAATGTGAGTTTTTGATCAATTGTTCAGCTTTCTATCGTGAGAAGGCAATTTACCCACCCTTTAAAGTTGTACAATGTTTTACATGTGCACTTCCTATAGTATGAATGTGTGTGATATGTGCATGCTATGTCACAAGTCATAGCAGTTGAGAGAGAATTTGGAGTTTCTAAACTGGGTGGAAACCCGACCATTGTCTGCTGTAATATTATTTATAAAAAGGGAAACTTGAATGGAAGTATTTATTATATATGTTATGCAATTAATAATCAAGTTTCAAATGTTACCTTTGGGTTGCATTTTTTAATTGCAACCATTAATGGTTGGGTTACAGCTACTTTTGACTATTAAGCACTCGTTTGTTTCTCATTTAGTGACATTAATATGGATTTTTCTCCTTTCAAAAAAGTTAATTACAGACAACAATAAATGCTTTGAAAATCAGAAAATATACTCGTGGGGCCTTTGCTATTGTTTGTTGATTTCATCTTCCAATGTACAACATAGACACACAATTCATCAGTAAGATTATCTGATTTGCAATAGAAAATATTGTAAAGCTGTGTGTTTGTTTTAAGTTAATTGACAGAATAGGGGCATGCTAAAAGAGCAATGTTCTTGTATTCTTCAAAATTTCCCTCAATCACCAGTACAGTAAACAAAACAAACACGTGTTGTGACAGTCAGTCTGTTCCTACCGAACAGTACCCTAATCTCATACACTGGAAAATAGCCACGCCAGCCCTGTGCACACATGGTACATAGAAAAAAACAATAAAACTAAACTGAATAGAAGTAACTCACTTTGTTAATAATTAGTTAAACATAGGTCATCATAGCACCTTGTTTTTTAAATTTACTTCAAGTAATAACAATGATATCAAAACCGATACTATTCTTAAAATCACCAAACGCAAACAAGCTAGCTCCATTCAGTTACTAACTAAACAAAACAAAATATCAAGTTGTAGCATTGACCAGATGAAACAAAACAATTTACAGCATCACTTATTTGCAAGGGTTGTCTTGTTTGCGTTAAAGTGCTGCTCCTTTTTTATTTGTTCAGACTCCAGACAGTCCTTACGGAAATAACTTATAGAAAGTCCTATAGTAAATTGGTCAAGTCCTATAGTAAATTGGTCAAGTCCTATAAAATATCCTATAGGATTTCTTCAAAACCTTTTTAGTCCTATAGAGAGTCCTATAGTACTACAGTAGGGAGAGCCTTTTGAGTACTATAGGAGGATTTTTTTTTTTAAAGAATCCTTTAGGATTTCTCTAAAAACCTTTTTTAGTCCCATATTGTACAAAAGTACCACTGTAGGATCCTATAGGACATTTCTGTAAGGGAGTTGACTTTTTCAGTTTGTTCTTGGCTTTTGTTTGAATTCAGCAGTCTCCACTGTGTTATCCAACAGATGACGACCAACTATGCCACACCCTGCGTTTTTATAACAAGGCTGCAACATAAGCAATAAACCCTTAAAGGCACAGGCAGCCCTTAGGTCTGCCAGGGCATGTATGTTGTTAACAATCTTTATAAAGACACCCATTACACTAATAAATGTTTTTATTAAAACCTATGAATGTTATAAAACGTAAGTACAAAAAAGTAATGCCAGTGCAGAAATGTACAGTACAGGTTTACTGCAAATTGTTTCCAGCGAAGAACTGTGATATATGCTTCTGGATGGTCTTTTTTTGCAAGTATGGCCGGCAAACCTTGTCAGCTTTTTCACAATTTGGCTCAGTATTCGGATGCTTCTACATAGCATGCCGGAGTTTTAAAAGTGCGTTCAGGCAGGTGGTGAACTCTAAAGCTACGTGGGGTTTGTGATTTGTCAATCGCATTTTTCTCTGCTATCCATATTATAACAATACAGGACTGAAATTCTTTCCTTTTCTCTTTGGCTTGCTGCCGTTGCAGTCAGTGCTGTTTTTTCAAACTGTAAACCCGACACTGCATACAGGGATTAAATAGCCAAGCAAGGAGGTGCAGACAGTTGATTGATCAATCTGTGAAGCTTTTGCTACAGTGAAGTGCTGCCTTTTCTATAGAAATCTATACTGAACAAAAATATAAACGCAACATATAAAGTGTTGGTCCCACGTTTCATGAGCTGAAATAAAAAATTTTGTGCGCATATTTGTTTACATCCCTGTTAGTGAGCATTTCTCCTTTGCCAAGATAATCCATCCACCTGACAGGTTTTGTGGCATATCAAGAAGCTGATTAAACAGCATGATCATTACACAGGTGCACCTTGTGCTGGGGACAATAAAAGGTCACTCTAAAATGTGCAGTTTTGTCACACAACACAATGCCACGGATGTCTCAGATTTTGAGGGAGCGTACAATTGGCATGCTGACTGCAGGAATATCCACCAGAGCTGTTGCCAGAGAATTGAATGTTCATTTCACTACCATAAGCCGCCTCCAACGTTGTTTTAGAGAATTTGGCAGTACGTCCAACCCTCCTCACAACCGCAGACCACGTGTAACCACGCCAGCCCAGAACCTCCACATCCGGCTTCTTCACCTGCGGGATCGTCTGAGACCAGCCACCCGGACAGCTGATGAAACTGTGGGTTTGCACAACCGAAGAATTTCTGCACAAACTGTCAGAAACTGTCTCAGAAAAGCTCATCTGCGTGCTCGCTGTCCTCACCTGGGTCTTGACCTGACTCCAGTTCGGTGTCGTAACCGACTTCAGTGGGCAAATGGTCACCTTCGATGGCCACTGGCACGCTGGAGAAGTGTGCTCTTCAAGGATGAATCCCGGTTTCAACTCTACCGGGCAGATGGCAGACAGCATGTATGGCGTCGTGTGGGCGAGCGGTTTGCTGATGTCAACGTTGTGAACAGAGTGCCCCATGGTGGCATTTTATCGATGGCAATTTGAATGCACAGAGATACCGTGATGAGATCCTGAGGCCCATTGTCGTGCCTTTCATCCGCCGCCATCACCTCATGTTTCAGCATGATAACGCACGGCCCCATGCCGTAAGGATCTGTACACAATTCCTGGAAGCTGAAAATGTCCCAGTTCTTCCACGGCCTGCATACTCGCCAGACATGTCACCCATTGAGCATGTTTGGGATGCTCTGGATCGACGTGTACTACAGTGTTTTCCAGTTCCTGCCACTATTGAGCTACTTTGCACAGCCATTGAAGAGGAGTGGGACAACATTCCACAGGCCAAAATCAACAGCCTGATCAACTCTATGCGAAGGAGATGTGTTGCGCTGCATTAGGCAAATGGTGGTCACACCAGATATTGACTGGTTTTCTGATCCATGCCCCTACCTTTTTTTTTTTTTTTAAGGTCTCTGTGACCAACAGATGCATATCTGTATTCCCAGTCATGTGAAATCCATAGATTAGGGCCTAATGAATTTATTTCAATTGACTGATTTCCTTATATGAACTGTAACTCAGTAAAATTTTTGAAATTGTTGCATGTTGCGTTTATATTTTTGTTCAGTGCATGTGAATGGCAAGGTAACTAGATGAAAACAGCTGATTGGTGGATTAGTAAGAGTGATTAGTACAGTAATAAATGCGTTTATTATTTAAATCTCTGTGAATGGAACATAACGAGATCCAAACAGCTGAGTTTGCCCAAAATATACAGCGTTCTTAACATGGTATAAATTATCCCTTTGTTATTGAAATCAATGGGAATGGCAAATGGCAAATACTGTTTGTTCGATATAAACGGCTGCCCGAAAATATGGTATGGTACAAGTGGTGGATACTGTAATGACTTCATATTTAGGTTACAAAAAATAATCAGTATTGGTGAAACTCAAAATCTGGTGAAGTGTACTGAGATTTTGACATTACTGTACAGTATGAAAGCAGTGGTGGCACATTCTGCAAAAAGGCTCACTCCTAGTCTGGAGGTCCTCCTAGATTCAGTCTATAACGCTATTAAAGCCATTGGTAATTATCCTCCGATAACCATAGTGGAGTCAAAAAAAAAAACAGCACTTAATGTAGATTATAGCATGTCTCTGGCAAAATGATTAGGCTTAGAAGTCTCTGAAGCTGTTTTTGTTTTTCATTTGTTCTCTCTTACAATGCTCAGTTCTGCTGCAATATTCCCATGACAACTGTATACTGCAGAGAGCTGAGACATATGCAAGTAACTGAGGTGTTTACATCAGCCTGTGAACCAATGCTGTTCCCATAGATCTGACTATGGTAATCTTGGAGTTTTGGAACAAGGTACTAACTAACTGTAAAGAAAATGGCAGAGCTACATTTAGAACACCATCATTAGGGTTGTATTTTTTTTTTCACTGTAAAAATGGCTTGCTTCACAGTTTAAAAATAGATATTTCTAAAAAATTCATAATTAAACATAATATTTATTAAAACAGAAGAATTAGCATTGTCACATTCCCAATTTATCATTTTCTCAAGAATGTTCCTAAATGTTTACCTGAAAAACTGTAAACGCTAAACTGTATAATATTTAGTTTTTTATGTTAACCTTTTTGCACCATCATTGAATTATCAAACAAAATAACAACATAAATAATTGTAAAAATAACAACAGACATGTGAAAGGTACCCTTCTTCTACTGGACAGAGCGATCTTTGGCAGAAATATTTCCAATCTTTGATGCAACGGGTGTCTTTCGTTAAAATCATTTTAAAGAAATCATGCAGAGCTCTAAGCAATGTGTTCAATCATTTACCGTGAGCAAACTAACTAAACTGTCTGTCAGGTTCCTAAATGCAGTGTAACAGGTTGCATTAATAAGGAAAACATGTGTTGGATTTAATTTTAAGTGATAAAAAATATGTATATTTACACTATTCTTTCAGAAATGGGAATTTTCACAGGGAACTACATGTATTGCACTGCAATGGGTAAATTTCACATAAATCGTGAAATCTTTTGTAACCATTATAGATGGCATTTCATAATGTTGTTGTGTTGTATACAGTTGTGGAGCATCATACTGGATTGGAAGCAAAGCACTGTATTTGAAATGAAAAACATGTACACAGAATGGGGACATCAGATGAGGCAAGTTATATTTTAGTAGGCTTGTTTAATTGTGTTAGCCATGTATACCAATCATCTTCTTGGTCTATTCTGTAAATTGTGTTACATAAACAGCAGGATTGTAAAGGTTTTGTATTTTCTTATTTAATGTTTACAGCTAAATCATTTACAAATGTAACAGTAATTGAGGATGATATTTAACTGGGAATCTGCAGTATTGGCTGCACTGTCTCTATGTAACATGAAGGTTTTTTCACTATTTGTTTTTTAAATATTGCCACTGGGACTGGAAATTTAGCAGCTGTATAGAAAGAGACAGCAATCAACGCATTCCCAGAGAAAGCAAGTATCTTGTCCTATTTTCCAAAGGGACCTTTCTTGAAGGCAGGCAGTGTATTCTGCAAGATCTATTTAAAAGCCAGGTAGCATCCAGTTGCCTTGTATAAACAAATTCATGTTACATTTTTGACCTATTTACTCAAGGGCTGTCTATTGAGGCCGGTTTCATGGTGCAGATAAAAATGTAATTCATCTACGATAGGTTAAGACCCTATTATTATCCTAAACATTTAATTCAGCAATAATTGTTAATTCAATTCCCGGCAAATCTGAGAATGGGCTAGTCATGCTTGGATTGGTGTTATATTTTCAAAACACTTGAAAATGTTACTTTACTTTTCAGTTACAATATGAATAATTTTGAGTGTGAACTTTTAACACTCTCAGATGATTTTGTGTATTAATCCTCTGACCCATAACCATTCTTAGTAGTTTCAATGTTCCTGGCTCAGAGACATTCTTATTACACTGCTCCATCTTAATAACGCTGTAGTTGGGAGCCATTGTTAAGAGAGCGTGCTATTTGTGTTCTGTCTTATAATGAGGCTACTAGTGTTAGTGTAATGGCATTATGGGGCAAATGGGAGCCATGACCATGCTGACTTATAACCTGTTCTTCTGTAGAACAGGGGAGCACTGTATATACTTGACAAGTCTGCAAACGTCCTATGAGTAGCCATTTTGAAGTACTTGTAACCATTGTACAAAGGAAGTATATGACCCCAATATCATGTGCTTGCTCAGAATGCTCCAAGAGAAATGAACTTTCACAGCAGGAACCAGAGCTTATAGGAGTCTTTATACATGTATAGTCATCTGGTGAGTGTCTTATAAACAGAACAAGGTTAGTCATTGAGGAATGGTAAAGTATCTCCAAAACAATTTAAATACAGATTTCCAACCATAAACCAGTTCCAAAGTAAGTATACTTGGGGACATGTGAGATGTGGTTAATAATTAGATGAGGTACACCTTACCTCCCTGTGCAAGCAGTTACTTCAGATCTTAGCAAGAATGGTCAGTGGTTCTCAGTGCGGGGTCAATGGGCAGAGTGGATCTGTTCTATGTTACTTTCATGTTGAGTTTGGCTGCAGTGCATGTCATGCAATTTCTTCATCCAAGCTCCAGTTATGTCATAGTACCTGCAGGTTATTAGCAATGTAAATGATTGTGAGTGCTCAAAAAGAACAGATTTGATTATGTATCTAATGGTAACACTGGACAATGAAAATGTGGTATACATCATATGAGCTAGCCTTCCCAGCCTGAATATCACAGTACTAGTGATTATGGTTATTGCTCAAGTAGTGGTAATGAAGCCATAAACCAGTATGGATGAGGGTGTTTAATGTCATCTGATTCATCAGCGTCAGCACAAGATCTTTAAGCTGTCTTGTGTCAGACATTTGATATATTTACCCCCCCAAATTTTTTTTTTTCTTTGAACTCCTCTGAATTGATTTTCTGAGTTTTTCAATTGAAGGTGAGTTTCAATGTCAATAAACAAAATATTTGGTAAGTGATAAGTCCAATCAACTCAGCGGCATACATCTGTTTAATCCAATGTCTTAAGTGCAATCATTTTTCGATGTGTACATGTTAATTGAAACTGTATTTTGTACCGTGTCTCATAAGGCCTCATGAGGCTTTATTATCAGTTGCCAAATAAATTCTAAAGGGGGGAGAGATTCAAGCAGATTAACTCCATAGTTCTTTTCCAAACACGATGTCCCATCACAGGCACTAAAATCATTTATATTAAAGTTTGCATTTTTTTGCAAGATAACAGGAGAATGATATGCTACCAGTCATTTTAATTTACAGGTATTCACTCTGTTGGTGTCTGTATGTTTTTTCCTTACAGAATAAATGGGGGGTAAAACATTGTGTTGAACAAAAATAAGGCCTTTGGTGTAGCTATGGGATTAAAATAAATTATATTTAGTTTAAATAGTATTTTGTGCATTCAATCATTCCTAAGTCTTGGCCAGAATGTAAAGGTAAATATACAGTATGATTGCTTAACACTATTAGGATGAAGTGTACTTAAAACATTTTGTCCCCTTTGACTTGTGCCCACACCTGCCCCCCTCCCTCATGTAATAATGTGCTGCCACATGTAGAATTTTGGCTGTGCTGATGACAGTGCCAGCCTCGCCATGAACAGGATATATTCCAGGTTCCCATGGAGATTTCTTAAAATAGCCACGTTTTTGTTTTTTTACCCTGTGAATGGGCAGCCTGTCTGCTCCAGAGGGCACATGCGATTGTGATTGTTTAGGTGAAAACTCATCTGAAAACAAATCTGTTAAAACATCACAGTGTTTCTGCTGGGTTAGCTTCTGCAGTGTACAAACTGTATGTGTGAGGGTGGGGTGCTGTTGAGTGTCTTATGGTTGTGGCTGGGATCTTGCCAAGTCAGTAGACAGCCACAAATAAGTGAGAATTGCATTTTTATTTACATATTGCTGCCACATTACATCAAGCAAAACTCAGCCTGTGAGTATGCCTTTAATCCATTAAGTACCAGATTATTTTTTCTTTGAACACAAGCTGTATTAATGTAATTTGATACATTACATTTAGGCTTAACCTTTGTGGTTAACAAAATTAGAGTAATTTAAATAACAGGTAGGTAGATGCCAGTTAAAAATGGTCCAAAAATTACATCCACAAATGTGGACAGTGGCATTTAATGGGTTAATGATGATAGAAAGCTATACAGTGAAGAAATGAACACATCATTGTAGGAAATAAGAGTCAATTGACAAGAATGTGTGCTTATAATATCAAATGTACTTTCAGAAAATCTAGATCTGTGCTCAGGCCTCACTACAGTCCCCTATAAATAGTGCCACTACTTTATAACTGGTCAGTTGCCTAAAAGTACTGTGTTATTTCTTTTTAGTTAATGAAGTCTCTTAAATGTATTCACATTTTTCCAGTGAAAGTTGTTATATACAGCAACATTATTTTTTAGTTAAGAGGTGAGTGATTAATTATCTTAAATGAAAATGAAATTTGGAGAGAGAATTCTATTATGGGGGGTGGTAATGAAGTTTAATGATTTGTTATTCCCTGTGAGTGTATATGTTTCCGTATCATAAACCATTTCAGAAGCCAACTTAATATTTTCATTGTTTTAGAAACTCCTCAGGCAAAATGTAATAGTAGCTATCACGTTTACCTGTAATCAAAGATGGCTGCCATATTGGGGTCATTTTACTTTTTGGTTTTTGGTCATACTGAGATTCTCTAGGTTAATTTTGAGAGAAGCTAAATGTGTTGGTGACCTTGACACTGACACCTGACCAAATATGGCCATGTCACGAAGACGGCTGTAGTGGGTGACATCAGACCAGAACCAGGAACCAGTAAATAAACAACAGAGAGGTGGAGTTTGGTGAAGCTGAGGCTTGCTGTGCAGTCCTTGTGCCTAAATACAAATATACATTCACTCGTGTTCATAACCCATTTATATCCCGTGTACCAATGACTATACACCAACATTAACACACTATATGTAACATACAACTCAAATAAATAGCCCAGGGGTGAGGCACTTTGCCACAGGCTGCCATATGACTTGGTATAAAGACAGCATACGTGGAATCAATGGGGTCTATTTCATTTATCTAAATACCGCCACTGTTTAAATACAAAAAATAGAATAAAAACTGGCTTTTTACTTACCTTTAAAGACAGAAATACTCTCTAAAGTCACTTACTTTTAAAGATTTAAATTATGGTGTTCAGGAGCATCCACAGAACCTGTTTTAGGGGTGGGCAAGGTGTTTAAAGCTAGTCAGGGTAATGTGGTTTTGTATCGCATAATAATTATTACTCTTCTAATTATGCCTCATTTACATTTACAACTCAGACTTAAGCCGGCATAGGCCCGGATGGCAGCAGAGCGCCTTATTTTTTTCAGGTTGCATTTCCACTTGTCTATCTTTATTTAATTCTAGAGCATAGACTCTGCCGCACAGTAAGGGAAATTTAACCTGTTAAATCCCCATCCTCCCGCAGGCAATTTCTGCCTGGAGGGCTATGAACTTAAGAATGCACGTTAGCTACTGTCTCCACATCTGTAGAATTATTTTAAGAATTATCCCACACAAGAATGTGTAGGAATAAAAGATGAAAAAAACAGTCGTAAAGTGTGCTTTATTGACATTAATTGAAGGTTTATTTAAAAATTTGTATTTTTCTGATAGCCCCTATAACGTCACTCTCAAAGCACATTTGACAGCGATACTGAAGGGTTGTTTACATTTATAATAAATGTAAAACTGAGTCAAACAAGTGAAGCTTTAAAACGTTACAAAAAGCAAAAACTATAAACTGAATTCAGCAGTGAAAACACGTTTCAATACTATCCCCGAAATAGCAGGCTGTATTCCAGAGTGCTGTTGGTCCTAATTTTGCATTTACATGTGTGGATATTTCCCCCAAAACAACAACGAAGATTGACAGTTTCTGATGTTTGAAATTAAATCAGCGATAAATAGTTTACTGTTTTAACTGTCTTATCTGTTTATACAAAGTAACATTTTTTATTGAATTAAAAAAAGATATTGTTCAAAACTGAAGATTATATAACATGCCTAGGCAAAGATCTGCATGCAGCTCCGAACAATTAGGCAGAAAACTTGAAACGACTGTAAGTGCACATAGTAGCATAGAAACAAAAGTGATATCCCTCTTCCCACAGTATATAATAATTAAAAGTTTAATCCATTAATATTTTCTTATGTTTTTTTCTTCTTTTACATTTGCTTTTGTCATTTTTAAATAGTAAAATCAGTAGTCTGGTCAAATTTTACTTTTCTTAACTTTAATATATGAACATAAGAGCATAAGAAAGTTTACAAACGAGAGGAGGCCATTCGGCCCATCTTGCTCGTTTGGTTGTTAGTAGCTTACTGATCCCAGAATATCATCAGCAGCTTCTTGAAGGATCCCAGGGTGTCAGCTTCAACAACATTATTGGGGAGTTGATTCCAGACCCTCACGAATCTCTGTGTAAAAAAAGTGCCTCCTATTTTCTGTTCTGAATGCCCCTTTGTCTAATCTCTATTTGTGACCCCTGGTCCTTGTTTCTTTTTTCAGGTCGAAAAAGTCCCTTGGGTCAACATTGTCAATACCTTTTAGAATTCTGAATGCTTGAATTAGGTCGCCATGTAGCCTTCTTTGTTCAAGACTGAATAGATTCAATTCTTTTAGCCTGTCTGCATATGACATGCCTTTTAAACCCGGAATAATTCTGGTCGCTCTTCTTTGCACTCTTTCTAGAGCAGCAATATCCTTTTTCTATCGAGGTGACCAGAACTGAACACAATATTCAAGATGAAGTCTTACTAATGCATTGTACAGTTTTAACATTACTTCCCTTGATTTAAATTTAACACTTTTCACAATGTATCCGAGCAAATTGTTGGCCTTTTTTATAGCTTCCCCACATTGTCTAGATGAAGACATTTCTGAATCAACAAAAACTCCTAGGTCTTTTTCATAGATTCCTTCTCCAATTTCACTATCTCCCATATGATATTTTAATGCACATTTTTATTTCCTGTGTGCAGTACCTTACACTTTTCTCTATTAAATGTCATTTGCCATGTGTCTGCTCAATTCTGAATCTTGTCTAGATCATTTTGAATGACCTTTGCTGCTGCAACAGTGTTTGCCACTCCTCCTATTTTTGTGTCGTCTGCGAATGTAACAGGTTTGCTTACTATACCAGAATCTAAATCATTAATGTAGATTAGGAATAGCAGAGGACCTAATACTGATCCCTGTGATACTCCTCTGGTTGCCTCACTCCATTCTGAGGTTTCTCCTCTAATCAGTACTTTCTGTTTTCTACAATTTAACCACTCCCTAATCCATGTACATGTGTTTCCTTGAATCCCTACTGCGTTCAGTTTGAGAATTAGTCTTTTATGCAGGACTTTGTCAGAAGCTTTCTGGAAATCTAAATAAACCTGCCATATGCTTTGCAATTATCCATTATCGATGTTGCATCCTCAAAAAAATCAAGCAGGTTAGTCAGACACGATCTCCCTTTCCTAAAACCATGTTGACTGTCTCCCAGGATACTGTTACCATATAGGTAATTTTCCATTTTGGATCTTATTATAGTTTCCATAAGTTTGCATATAATAGAAGTCAGGCTTATTGGTCTGTAGTTACCTGGTTCAGTTTTGTTTCCCTTTTTGTGGATCGGTATTACTTTTACAATTTTCCAGTCTGTCGGTACAACCCCTGTGTCAACAGACTGTTGCATGATCTTGGTTAGCGGTTTGTAAATAACTTCTTTCATTTCTTTGAGTACTATTGGGAGGATCTCATCCAGCCCTGCTTCTGCCTCGGTTATACTAAAGTTATTTCAAACTGGATAGCAAATGGATGACATGTGGGGCATGTTGTCTGTATCCTCCTTTGTAAAAACTTGTGAAAAGTAATCATTTAATATATTTGCTATTTTTTTTCTTCATCTATGATTTAGCCATTTGTATCTCTTAGACATTTAACCTCCTCTTTAAATGTTCTCCTGCTGCTGTAATATTGGAAAAACCTTTTTGGAATTGATTTTAGCCCCCTTACAATGTTCATTTCTATTTCTCGCTTGGCCTTTCTAACTTCCTTTTTGACTTGCTTTTGCAGTTGTGTACTCTTTCTGTGTACTTTGTTTTTGGTCCCTTTTTAACGCTCTGTAAAGTGCCTTTTTTTGCTGAATTTTTTTTTTTTAATTGATCTATTAAACCATTTTGGCAATTTACTTTTACATTTAGATATGTCTACTTTACGGATGTAATTGTTTTGCACCTCTAGTACTACATTTTTGAAGAACAGCCATCCTTTTTCTGTGGCTGTTTTCTCTATTTTACTCCAATCTACTTCTGTTAGTCTCTGTTTCATACCTTCATAGTTTGCTTTTCTAAAATTGTAAATCTTAGCTTTAGTCATTGCTTTTGGGGTTTTAAAAAGCACTTCAAATGAGACCATGTTGTGGTCTGAGTTTGCTAGTGGTTCTCTGACCTATGGTAAGACTACTGTTTCAAACATATATTAACTAAAAATAAAAAGTCTTCATGAATTTATATAACAAACATGCACGTACTGTTACTGTACAATCCGCACAGTTACTGTCTTTTCCAATGAGCACGCAAGGGGTTTACTGAGTCTAACCGCACTCAGCGTGATTTTGCTGTCTCAACGTCCAGAACGAGGCAACGGCAATATACTTTGATACATTTTCACATGTGTGTGGTCAAATTTCGAAAATAGTTTGCTTGAAAAGATTTGTATTTATTTTCAAAAAAGGTTTCAAAAAGTGTGGGAACCTTGTTCCGGATACCAAAAAAAGTGCAGGAACTTCCTGTGCGCTCTGCCAGGACTCGAGCACTGCTGTTTGTAGACATTCATGTTCGGTAAATGGCTGGGTGAGCTGTGTGAGACTTCTCCAACTTGTATGCATATTAACAGCTTACCTGAGGTCTGTTTTTGTTTTCATTTTAAAGAATCGCTCATATTGTTTTCTACTGGTTTAAATAATTATTGTTTATAGGTATTATGGTATTAACACGCCTTATGTTTATTACCTATTGCTGTTGTTTACTTACTGTTTATTTGATTAATTATCATTACCAATCCTTTTCTCTTTAACGTATTTATTTGGTTATTTATCTATGATTACTGACCTTCCCCTCTATTTAAATCAACATTTTATTTTTGGAATGTCATTTCTTATTTTATACACCCTGTGTTTTGGTTAGTACGGCAAGCCAAATTATCATTTAGAACTATCTGAAATTAATTTATAAATATCTCTAAATATTTGAAGATATCTAAAATACATTTAGAGATATCTCAAAATGATTTAGCGATATCTTTAAACAGAGCTTTAAATGAGATCTCTAAAATGCATTTTTAGAGCAGCTCGCTAAATTTCAAAACACTCCTGGGTATATATTTTGTGGTGAATTAGTTTAAGTCACCATATTCTGCTGTACGTATTAGACCCTTTGATATTGAGTTTATTATTATTAATAATAATAATAATAATAAATAATAATAATAATAATAATAATAATAATAATAATAATAATAATAATAATAATAATAATTAGAACTGCCAGGCAGTTTTACAGCTTCCAATCTCAGTACCAGTTGGAAATTTTTGCAAGCTGAAGCACTGCTGCACAAGTGTCAGCAACAGATCAGTTTTATAGAGCAGTTTCAATTCAAAATACTGCATTAGTTCATTATCTCATGATGATTTATAACTTTAAACACCATAGTAACCATGACCCTATCTACACACTGTAAGGAGTTATAAGCTAATTTTACATTTAACCTTAAGGAGAGGTCAAAGGTCACAGGCAAGGTGATTTTTGCATAGAGCATATATGGGCTCCTGTCTGTGTTCTATAGTAACCATTAACCTAAATAGCCTCTGTAAGCCATTATAAGCTAGTTTTACATTTTAACTTAAGGAGAGGTTAAAGGTCGCAGGCAAGGTAATTTTTGGATAAAGCACATATTGTTTCCTATCGTTAACCTAACTGCACTTTGTAAGGCGTTATAAGATAGTCTTACATTTGACCGAAGATTTTGAAAGGTTTTTAAAGAAATGTGTCATGTGGCCATATCGGTTTATGCACAAACAACATTTTTGAAAAAGTATTGTATTGTATTGACACAGGGATGATGCTTGTCAACTTACTTTACTTTAGCATAGACTGAGAAAGCACGGTAGGAACTGTTTTACAGTGCTTTGTTTTAAATTTTACTGATTTTCTTTGTATAGTGTACATGCAGTAATGTACTTTGGTGTTTCTGACACACTGATCTACCTGACATTGTTAATTTGCAATGCCCCGACGTTAATAATGTAGTATAATGACTGAATTTTGTTGGCACTTAGCTTTCCAGGGGATATACATCATAGATCAAGAATGTATCAAAAGCATGTTGTTATACAGTAACTGCGATGGACAGCCAGATTGGTGAGTTTGTTATTCCATACAAACCAAGTCAAAGTCTTTGGAAACGATGTAGGGAAATAAGGTAATCCTTTTTTCATTTTTGAAAATTTGCCAGGAAATAAAGCCTACGGAGTCCAGAGTCTCATGTTATATCCAACGGTGTCCTATAACATATATTAAGTGGAACAGTGTTCCTAAGTTGTGTAGCCATGTGATCATTTATTTGTATTGGTTTTAACACAAAATTGGCTCCCTTATAGTTTCCAAGCTGTGTATTTGCCAGCTGATTTGTACATGATTTGATGGTTTTGTACAGTAAATATAGTTATGGATTAAATACAAATCCTGTACAGGTATTTGTGTAAACCACCGTGAGTGTGAAAAACTAGAGTGGAGCATGATCTTCTGTTCTTTACCCTATGTATTTAGCATACAGTAAGGTTTTAACTGAGGCTGTCGACACCCAAGCTTCCATTTGGAACATCTTGAGTAACCCAATGCTGGTACTCAGGCACTCTTAATTTGAACAGCAGACCTCGAAGATCTTTCTACAGTAACAGCAGTAGATCTTAATCCATTAAAGAGGATCAGAACATATGGCTCACAGACATATTTGTGCCAAGAGTTTAATCCCACTGAGGAACTAAACTCATATGAGAATGTGACATTTAAGATTGTGATATCTTAGAGCGTGTCCATTTCATTGATGGAGACAGCTGGGAGAGGAAAATGTGAATTTAAAGAATTCTGCATCAGTTAACCCAGCATGCATTGTTGAACTGGAACAATTATCAGCTAATCTTCAGCTTTAGACTCATTAAGAATTAATGATGTGATTTCAACAGGGTGTCAGTTTTGTATTAAATACAGCCCAACTGAAATTGTATCTCATCTAGTGGGCACTTGGATACAACAGAAAGAAAATGCTTCCATTAGATCAGCACAATTTGTACAAATCAAAATTAAATGGATATATGATTGATAAAGGCATCAAATGGGATGGAAGTATAGGATAAGTAGGTTAAACATTAACCACTGGTTTCACAGACCCAAATTATCCCTGATCTGGGACTACCATAAGAAGGCAAGGCTACTCCAAGATTAGTGTGTATTAAGGTCTGTGAAAGATTTTTTTTTTAGCTACTTGTGACAGGGTCTTCCTCGGGTCACACGCGTGGGTAGCCGCTGTTCAAGCATACAGAGAGACTGAGGTGGTGTTGACACGCCGGCACAGGCGCGCAGGATTTATTAACAACAAAAAGAAAGTGAAAGTAAAATAAAGGCGGTCATGTGACGTTACCAGCGATGGTAACGCACAGAGGACAAATACAGTAAACCGTACAAAAAAGTGCAAAATAAAACACAATACCCCAAACTATAACTCAAAAGGTGCCGTGAAAACGGCAGGCCTTGCAGCAGCCCCGATCACAGCGATCGCCATGCTTTTATACTGACGCTCCGTTGAGACACGCCCACCCGCCTGCGGGAACAGCTGATTGCTTTCAGCTGCTGCTCCACGCAGACGGGTAATCGTCCCCAGTGGAGCGCCACAGCAGCTAAACAATTAAATCAATATTAACAATTAACACAAAAACATACAATAAACTACATATTCCATTGTGCAAGGCTTACGCTTTGCCACACTACTGTATGGCGCCATTGGCACATATCCCATCAGCACCACCAAACGGGTGCTGAAACATTACTTGCTTACTTTTAAAAAACTGTTATTTGGTAATAAGCCACTGGCCTGAAGATGTAAAACTATAACAAAGACTATATTTTCCATGTTTCTATTTGTTTGACCTTTCGCGAAAAAAATGGAAATTCTGATACTGATAGGCACACGCATACACTACTTATTATCCTGGAAGATTGTTAGCAGAGATGTAATAAGAACATATTTCCAAAGCCATCTTGGGTAATTAAATAAAGGTTAACAATAGAAATGACTACCGCAAAACTTCAAATATTCGCCAGTCTCCATTACTCGTCGGGTCTCTAGTAAGCGCCAGGGCTTCTGGGAAATATGGTAAATAGACGCGAAGTCTCTTTTAAACTCTGGGTTATGAATAATAATATAATGCATGTCATACTGAATGTTCCAGCCAATACACACACATGGCTGTACAGCGAGCTTGCCAGTTTTTTTTCAACAGCAATGAAGAGACCCTGAAGCTCATGATGAATGATAAGAAAACTGAATTTAACTTATTTTAAAAGGTACACAGAATGCATAGTTTTATTAATGACGTTATTAATTTTAATACCAGTTGTGAAGCTTTTTTGAGCATGCTGAAAGTAAGTAAAATGCAAACTTGTCTTCTGATATTAACAGGGTTGCCTTTTAGTGTATTTGTATGTGTTTTATTTTCTATTAACAGTATTTTGTGCATTTGAGTCTTGCAATGGATATTTGTATTTTGCTCCTTTTCCAGCGTTTGTATTTATCAATGTACATGTTATAAAAACAAGTTTGTCACTTTTGCTTTGATTTTGTGATAAAACCGGTACTTGTATTGATTTTATTGTTAATCTTTAAACAGTTTGAAGAATTTTTGAGTGTGTTGTGGGCCAACAGTATGGACTTATTTTTCGTAGTAACACAGTATTTCATGAGGTTGTTTTGCAATGAAGATTTGTTGCTGGTTAATTTTTCATTGATTTTCCATGCTTACCAATGTACACGTTCTGAGGGTTAACAATAAATATAATATGTGTTAACACTAGAAGGACCGGAGCTATACCTAGAAGCCCTACAGCAGTCATTCTGATGGCTTTTTGAAAATGTAAATAAATATTGAACAGACATCTGAACAAACATTAGTTTACAACATACTGTACATAGTTATAAAACTGAAACGACATTTTTTACTTTTCAACAGCAATCGGTTTATTATCACATGAGCAAAAGCAACGGAACAACGTAGCTAAATAAATTTAGAAAAAAAAAAACATTTTAAAGGAGTTTACAGCACAAGTTATAAAAAAAAGTTTAATTTCTTTTTGACAAAAAGGTATTCCTTTAACTTGAGTCTAAGGCTGTTCACAATCAACACAGATAATGCGCTTCTCCATGTTGCCTTTCAGCACAGGGCACAGCTGTCTGAAGTTTTATTTTTATTGCACTTGCCAACCTGGCATTGACGTCTCTTGCGGCTCTCAACTGGGTTACCAGCTTCAGCTGTGGGTACACGCTTCACAGTCTACCTCTGTTCCAAATGATTCTTGCGACATTCCGGTTCTATCTGTAAAATATATTCTATCCTTGGTAAATTCTTCTCCATGCATTCTTTGTAAAGTACCCAGGAGTTGATGGCTGATAGGTCCAATACATTGTAAAACACCTGAATACTTCCGTGCCACCTGATCTAAAACATCAACTCCATATTTTGTTGCATTGTAAAACGCCCAGGTCTCTGGTATTTATTTTCACTAGTCCTGATGCTAATTGACTGACCAAAGCAGTGCAGCTGGCAAGCAGACGCCAGCCTTTCAAAAGGCTGATTGAAAAACAATGGACTGTCAGACATTCCTCAGGAAGAGAGTAGACTAAACTGATTACAGCCAAACACATTGCGATCTGGTAAATAAAAATAATATCTTAAATGACGTTGCTGGAATGTTGTAATTTACTTATGTCATTTCTATAAGGTTGTGTTCAGGCAGCTTTTTTTCATGATTGCATCTGAAGTATTTGCAGATGTTAATGATCTTACATAATAAACACTGTGGCAGAGCAAAGCTCTGCCCTTTATAAATTGGCAGGGATGGGGTTAAATTCCCTTACCTGCCTGGGTTTATTGTGTTCAGGTGGCTGGGGTTGATTAGTTGATTAGCTTAATTAACAATCAATCAGTGCCCAGCCACCTGACATAAAAGGAGGCCTCTGCTTCCCATTAAGAGGAGAGAGCTGAGAAAGCAAGTTGGTGGGTGTTTGTGGTTTGTTGTTTTTGTAAGTTTTGCTTTGTTTGGTTATTTGTGTTTAAATATCTTTATTTTTGTCATTGTGCCCTTTTATTTTGTGTTTATTTGTAATAAAAGCACTATTTTTTTGAACTGCAGTCTGTCTCTGGGCCTCTATCCACTTACCAGCCTGTCACAAACACAGATCCTCAAATAGTCGCTGGTCTCCAATAGGCACTGGGGCTACTGGCAAATATAGTAAATAAATGTTGGGGCGTTTATTTAAAGTTTTACGGTAAATAAAATGTTGATACATTTCCCTACAATTGGTCCACAACTGTTGTTTATTCAGCAGTCTACCTGTGCATGGCACCTTCAAATGGAGTCCCAGCATAAAACTCTGATGGGATCTTTGCGATTACCACCTGGGAATGGCTAATTTATAGAATCTGGTGTAATGAGGGATCAATTAAAAGCAATTACCCCAGGCAATAAAATCAGAATAAAAAACTAGTTTCAAATGTGAGAAGGAACAGATCTGAAATGTAAAAGCACTTACTGTAAAGTGAGAGGGCATGACAGCAGATCTCACAGAATGTGACTAAAGGTGCTTGGCTGGCAGGTCTTTCTGTATTCAAAATGGCTGATGTTTCATGAGGATCAGTTTCAAAATAAAGGATGACTCTATTGGCCATTTTGGGTAACAGACTTTATTCCAGAGTTACAACCCAACCTCCCTGAAGGATTTAGAGGCACATTAGTAATCATTAAACAATGGTCATGCATCACCCATAAACAATTTGTACACTTTGCACCAGTGCTACCCTGAATAGTGGCTCCACGCCCTATTGGCACTGTTATGGAAGGAATTCCTAACTGTACTGACCCCTTTTTTATATACAGATAGAATGTTCATACTGACACTTTTATTAGGATCGTATCTTTGATTTTAAGTGAACACATGTTTATACTGCTGTGATTGGAGTGGATAAATAAGGGAGTTTGAAACAAGTATTTCATTGTGATTGTCTCTGGATAGGGTAATAGTTTATTTAAACAAAAAAGTTAACAAAACGTGCTGGGTCAGGGAGTGAGAATTAATCAAAACACAAAAAACAGGATCAGGTTGAGGGACGGGGACTCCATCGGTCATCAGCCTCTTCCTCGCTCTTCAGTTGTCAGTCCCTTCTAAAAAGATAAACCACACGGTTAATCTTTGTAGTCCTCCCCTCCACATCTCGCTCTCTCTTCCATTCATAAATCTGAACGCCAGCCCCTAAGTACAACAATACACTTCCCTTTGAACTCACAACCCCACCCTTGAGAACAGTGAACCACCTATCCACGAATGGTAGGTGTTTTTAATAAACACTTGATCTGAGTGACCGGGTTTAGTGTACCTGCACTGTTGTCCCACACAAGGATGCCTTCAATCATGTTCAAGTGATCTTTGCATGGGCATCCTTGGTTTGGCCCTCTGTTGTCAGGAGGCTGAATCACAACACAAAACCCTTAACTCCCATCACAACTACAGTTCACTATTATTTTACAATGCACTTAAGCATCTTATGGTATCTTGTATGTATTACAGTATAAATTAATTTACAATAAAAAGCAACTTTTGTTTAAGTAAATTAAAATGTTATTGTGAGTACTTTGTGGAGCTGGTTCGCACTTCCTGGAACCACCCGTCCGCTCCCTCTGGCTCCCTGCTGCACACCGCCAGAGCCCAAGAAGCTGGCCTGGCCTATCGGGGACACGGTCACTGTGCTGGTGCGAGGATCCACCTTCTCCAGAGGGGATAAAGACCCTACCTTCCCAGCCAAGCCAATCAGGACAACCGATGCAATGCTAAAGAAAGCATATGCTTCAGCGGCGCAGTTGGTCAGAACGGCGAATGCTATGTCTATTTTGATGCTCTACCAGTCACAGTTAGCAGCAAGACTGCAGGAGGGGAGCAACGGAGACAGATGCGGGGGAACTTCAGGCAGTGACGGGAGTAATGACTGACCTGATGGGGGAGCTAGGTCAGGCATCAGGGAGGTTTCTGGTGGCGCTGGTGGCTGCCAGCCGACATATTTGGCTGACCCAGGCCAAAGTGGTGGAGACAGAAGGCTGCGTTGCTGGATGCCCCTATAACAGTGGGGCAGACATTCGGAGTGACTGTGGATGTGAGCCTTGAGAGGTCCCACAAGGCCAAAGAGGTCGCTTCAAAGTTCTCGCGCCTTCCTGCCTATTGCCAACACCCTAGGGGGCAACACACTGCTGGGGCAGCTGGGCCTGAACGCCATCCTCCTCCTCAGGCCAAACAAGCAGGCAGAGGAAAAGCTGGTGGGAAGGAGCCACTGCCGGCCAGGGGTAACTGGTTCTCCAGCTGGAGACCGAGGCCAGGGCCTAAAAATTATGTGCCCTCCCAAGCCCAAGGGAGACTGCCCCTGAGGGGCTCGGGCTGCCACCTTCCTCCCTCACAACCAGACTGACCACTGGACACGATCCATGGCATGGCTGCACCCAGGACTCCTGGGTGCTAACGACTATGAGACACAGTTAGGCTCTGTAATTCCACCAAAAGCATGCAGTGCGCTTAGTAAATCTAAGCAATGCCCTCAGCGGGTTCTACTCCAGGCTCAAGGTACTTCCTGGTGCCCAAGAGGGACGGCGGCTTCCGACCTATTCTGGACCTCAGGGTCCTCAACATGTTCCTCAAACAAAGGAAATTAAACATGTTGACCACACAGCGTATCCTCCAGTCCGTACAGCCGGGCGACTGGTTCACATCGATCGACCTGCAAGATGCCTACTTCCATATCCTGATGCGTCCTGCGCACAGAAAATATCTACGCTTTGCCTTTCAAGGCAGCACGTACAAATTCTGCATTCTGACGTTTGACCTCTCGCTGGTGCCCCGCACTTTTTCAAAGTGCATGGATGCAGCATTGGCTCCACTCATGCTGCGGGGTATTCGGATCTTGAACTACCTGGAAGATTGACTTCTTTGCGCGCGTTCTAAAGCACGCACCGAGGCGCACACCAGACAGGTCATAGATCATGTGACAAAGTTAGGATTCTGCATACATCAACAGAAGAGCAACCTCATACCGTCTCAGTCCACAGTGTTCCTGGGGATCAAATTGAACTTTGTGAGAATGCTTGCCTCACTCTCCCAATTCAGGGAGTATGCTGTTCTACAGTTCTACAGGTCAGAACTTTTGAAAGGTTGTTGGGGCTGCTGGCAGCCACCTTGAGAATCCTTCATCTAGGGCTGCTGAGAATGCGCACGCTTCAAGCTTGGCTGAAAACGCTCAAGGTGCACTGGGTCCGCGATCAACACCTGCTAGTGTGAGTGTCCAGTCAATGCCGGAAGACATTGGAGTGGTGGCTCCACCCCAGCAATCTGCGCCTCGGATCTCCCCTCAGCTCCTCTCACAGAAGGGAAGTTGTCACTACGGACGCCTCCAGCCTGGGCTGGGGAGCGGTCTGGAATGGGAGGGGAATATGAGGTCAGTGGAAGGGACCTTGGCAGCAAGCGCATATAAATGCCCAAGAACTGCAAGCAGTAGCCCTAGCGCTATCTCATTTTCATCAGCAGTTAGCACACAAACACATGCTGGTCTGGACGGACAACACAACAGTGGTAGCCTACATAAACTACCAAGGAGGCCTTCACTCACCTGGCCTTCACCATGTGGTGCACAGACTCTTGTCTTGGATGCACAGAAACTTGCGTTCCATCAGGACGGTTCACCTCCCTGGTGTGGACAACAGAGGAGCAGACCTCCTGTCCAGAGGAGCTCCAGACAGCTCAGACTGGAGATTGCACCCTAAGGTTGTACAGCACAAGTCGACCTCTTTGCCACAGCCAAGTCCACTCATTGCCCCCTTATGGTTCTATATGGAGAGAGAAGGTGGTCCCCTTGGAGTAGACGCACTAGCTCACCTCTGGCCACACTGGCTCTTGTATACGTTCCTCCGCTACCGCTATTACCCCTTACACTGAGAGGATCAGGGTGGAGAAAGGCCAGGTTTTGCTGGTCGCACCCAGATGGCTGAGGCGCCCCTGGTTTGCTCTCCTCTCCAACATGTTGTTGGGCCAACCATGGCAGCTCCTGCTGTGCAAGGACCTCCTGAGCCAAGTGGAGGGGTTATTATGACACCCGAACTTGGCCCAGCTCCAACTCTGGGTTTGGTTGTTGAACGGAGCTGTCTATCCAGATGAGGTCTGCCAGACGCAGTGGTAGAGACACTACAGTCTGCTAGGGCGCCTAGCACCTGAGCCCAGTATTCGTATAAATGGAAGGTTTTCCAAAACTGGTGCATTGCTACAACCCTGTGACCTGCCCTATTGAGACAATTCTAACCCTCTAACACCTGTTTGATGTGGGAAAATCTGCATCTACTGTGAAGGTCTACTTGGCAGCAATATCGGTGTGCCACGAAATTGACTCTGTGTCCGCTGGGGCACACTTACTGGCAGTGCATGGTCCCTAAGTGGGATCTGGAGCTGGTGCTGGGGGTACTTTATGGGTTCCATTTGATCCCATGGCCTCAGCAGAGCTGCGCCCTGTTTCCCTCAAAGCGGTGTTTTTATTAGCCATTACGTCTGCCAGAAGAGTAAGTGAGCTTCATGTGCTGTCCATCGATGATACATATATGGTTTTCACTGGTAACAGGTAACATTAACATTATGAGTAACATTAAGAACTAACCCCGCCTTTTTGCCAAAGGTGGTCTCTTCATTCCATATTAACCAACCAGTGGTTTTGGAAGCTTTCAGACCTCCCCCGCATGAGTCAGAGGAGGATCGCAGACAGCACACGCTTTGCCCGGTCTGGGCTGTGCGCTGTTACGTGGATAGGACAGCGTCCCAGAGACAGTCCAACCAGCTGTTTGTCTGCTATGGGTCCCGCTCTAGAGGTCAAGCCCTGTCGAAGCAACATCTAGCACACTGGGTGTCAGATGCCGTTATTGAAAAAGCGGTATGAAACAAACTGCAGTGTGAGCTAAGAGGATCCATTTATGAGCATCTCATGACATAAAGCAATTGACTACCTTAGCTCCCCTGGAGCACTTACTGCACATTTCAGCTTACATAAACAGTACCAGCTTGGTGCTTATTACAGGACATTATTCTTTGGGGTACTGACCTGTCAGGTTTTTCAGTGTTTAACTTTACAGTTGTAATGCTTCGACAAGCAGCTAAGCCAGTGTTTGCTTTGACTTACCTCATCAACCCTGACATTTAGCTGAAACTGATTGAAAAAGGCTTTGCTTTGGCAATAGTTTTCAAATGTACAATTGTAGTTAGGGCGTCTGATTTACTGGTGATTTTTTTTTCCAAATTCCAGTGAGTGCTTTTTAAAAAATCGGGTAGAATTATTTAATGAAAAAATCAGGTGGATTTTTATAATCTATAATCAAGAAAGAATAAATATTCGGGTAGATATCAGGTTTTATTTAGAAAGAAATAAACAAATGCTTAAGCACAAAGTGTTGACAACAAAGTTGTCATCAACAGTTTAAATCCCCAACGAGTGTATATTTCCACACATTGGGGTATGCAAACTTTTGATGACATCTGTCTCTCTTCCCTATTTCTCTCTCTCTCTCACACACACAAACACACACACACACACACAATGTATATGGGGTCATTTCTCTGTTCCAATTAAGTTTTATTTTGTAGTGGAGTTGCAAGTATAATTGCACACACAACATACGGGAAAACTAAACAACTAAACTCCACGCTGTTTTACAAAGAGAAGCAATCGACTTTTACATCTAAATGCTCTTGGCTTAAACACACACTCATAAAACAAATAACTGGCAAGAAAAGGCCAAAAAAGCAAAAACCTTAAAGTTATATTGCTGTAATTTTATATATATTTATAAAGAATCCACGTTTTTCTAATAGGTAAATCAGCTTACTGTCATCGGCGCATGTTCTGCTCTGCATTTGAATCGCAGACAACTGCGCATGTGTTTATTCTTATACAGTATGTGCCTATTCGGGGAGTTTTCGGGTTTAGCCCGAATGCAGAAAAAAGCATTTTGGGGGAAAAAATCAGGTTAAATTGGGTGAAATCAGACACCCTAGTTGTAGTGCAATTTAAAAAAAAAAAGGTTTGAGGCTTAACATAGCCTTTGTTATAAAAATATGCTTTTGTTGTTGTGAAAATAATTCAAATCAGGTTACAGTAATAATTAACTCATTCTTTCTGTACATATTAACTCCCAGTACAGGACTGTTTTGTTTGTACATGGACCTGTTTACAAAACAGAAACATGGACATTAATTCCTTGTCTGCAAGGTGCTCAGGTTTTTTTTGGTGGCTAAAATTTTGTGACAGAAGCACTTGCCAAGCAGCCAGCTTCTATCAGCTCTTTATCAAGTCTGCATAATATCATCTGCTGCCTTGCCCATCATGACTGAAGCTAGCATATGTGATATACTGTTTATATATTACAGAATTCATGTAATTTACACAACAAATTTACAGAACCATTTTTTGTCCAATACATTTATAATTTTGTTGTCAACAAACTGCAGAATATAAATAAGAATACAGCCTAAATTGCCCTGTGGCTGTGATCGGATGCTATCTTAGTATGCCAGTAAATTTAATTTTGACTGGTGTTATTGCCTGAGAGATGCCACTTTGATTTAGATTGTGGTACCCTGTGCGGATAAGGGATTTTTGCTTAGAGATTTGTGCAGTCACTAACAAAGAGAGCATTTAGCTGGAAGCAGAAGCAGTTTTTACAGTGTAATTGACACATTCAGTTTTTTTTGTATCTACAGTAAGCAAAGCCATGTGCAGCACCAGCACCACCCTTACCTTATAAATGTTTTCCACAATAAATTTGCTTGGTAATTTTCCCATGGTACAACTAGTACCATAGTTTAACATTTTTCTTCACATTGTTAATATGCTTTATTCTCTTTGAGCTTAACAGTGCTTACCAATGCTCGACCATGCTTTCACTATGCTTTATTATACTTTTCTATGCTTTTACCATGGAAAACTTTTCTAAGGGTAGCAGAAAATAAATACTGCAGATGATACTAAAAGAGCCTTCTTTATTTTCTGAAAACTGTATTAAGCACTGTACATTTTTACTGGATATTTCGGCATCTACATTTAAGTAAATATGTTAGTGCTTTTGTATATTATATTAAAGCCCTTATATTATGCTAACTCCAGGGTCCCTCCCAGCATTAACTATAATAGAATACCATCTGATATACATTGTTAGACGCTGATCAAAATTCTGCTTATCCATCCAGCAAATGGGTAAGATCAATGCCTTCAACTGGACTTGTCCACATTTACTACCATAGGTAATAAATAGATTGAGGATACATAGCATTATTACATGTTTTATGATATGCATTCCAGGAGTGAGGGTGCATAAAATAAGCACGGCTGGTGAATGGGAATGGATATCATAAAATATTAAACAATGTTTGGTGCTGTATTTTTAATTATTTAAGCAATACTATATGACTAGTAGGCTCTTGATCAGACAGGTAATGTTATGCTAGTTATGGCCTAGATGCTATGGGAGGAATGTCCTGGTGGGCATTATTGATTTTTGGAACAAACTCAAAAAATAGATTTTTCGCTATAAAATAAAATTAACAATCAATAGCCACCTTTATGTTGGGAAATACTGTTCACAAATAATGAACCAAGATCTTTGTTTTTACTTTGTAAATCTGTAAACTTTGGGGTCCATTCAGTGGATCTATTTACTGTTAAGTGCGTCCAGATCATCTCTTTGTGGGCCTAGGTTGTGAAAGTCAGCTTCTCTGACCAGGCATGTAAGTGTCTGGTGTATTTTTGTTATTTTAAATGTATCTATAGTGCCCTGTTTTAATTATTTAAAGTGGTGTAGAATTATATAAATGACATTAAAGGGTACATAAGGACCTTTTTATTTTATTGTGTTACATGTTCCCATATGTTGTTACAACTGTTTACGTCCACTTTTTTAAACTTTAAAATTTTCCCTGCCTCAAGACGGCTTCGCATGAACCTCTCAGAACTACATTTTCCATTATCATCCTGCTCACATACTGTACGTAACTGAGAAGGATTTACCAGTGAGCTCTAGGATGATGGGAAATGTAGTTTTGAGAGGTCTATGCAGGTACATGTGAAGCCATCTTGAGGCAGGAAATGCAATCTAAAAGTTTAAAAAACTGTTTAAAATATGTAAAAAATATATATTAAACAATAGACACACCTTACATAAACAGTTGTAGTAACACATGGGAACACGTAACACAATAAAATAAAAAGGTCCGTATGTACTCTTTAAGTAGCCCCAAAGTAGTCATTGTAAAAATACAGTAACTAAATATAATGAAAGCATGGTATGTATCATAAATGACATCGAAGTACAATAAACCATGATCAGTGCACACAAAAACCATGGGAAAGTCATACAATCTCTTTCTAGGGCAACACCAGTAACACTGCTCAACCCCTATGCCAATCTAGCGTCAGTAGAAAGGAGGTTTTGTTGTAAAGAAACTACAAGGTTTAACATAACAGGGGCAAGTGACTCATCTAAATAGCTCCGTCCTGTATAGTAAAGGTTTTCATTCCAACTGCTTAATTCAGGATATATGCTACGAGTTATATAATAAATATATTGCACTTATGTGTTTAAGGTACATTTTTTATAAGGTCAGTATCAGTTATCTTCACTTATTTGTTTTACACAGGATTACACCTTGTAAATATATTACTTTCTTAGTTGAGATAACAGATATTGTTTCTCTGTCTTTGCAGTCTTAATAGGATTTAATAGACTTACCGGTAAATGGTGTTGGAATTCAGTCTCATCAGGTGTGTTTCTTTCCCTCTTGTTTATTTTTCAGAGAGACACAAAAGGCCAGTACCTCCTGGATCATGTCTGCAACCATTACAGTCTCCTAGAGAAGGATTATTTTGGTATCAGATATGTTGACCCAGAAAAACAGCGGGTATGTGACTAAAATACACTAACACATTGAAACACTTTCTGCCTTACTACCTTTCTACACAGTAACTAATTCAAAATGAAATGCAAGTCTCCATGACAAAATGATACAACTATATTAGCCAGTTGTCAATTCAGTAATGATTCATTTACACCATGGATTTGAAAGATTGTGTACATTTTATGGCACCTGAGAATCCCACATATTTTCAGCCTGAATGGTCATCTCTCATTGAAAAGGAGATGTATAGTCTCAGTATGTTTTTACATGACTAAATAAAGAATAAATAAATAAACAAATAAATACAATCATAAATAAACATATGAATCAGATGAGATGTTCAGATGGCTTGATGTCTACAAAATGTCTGCAAACCCTTTCCAATAGCTGTGTCTCCTCTGAGTATTATGTTGCCTTAAAATGTTTAGATTTTGTTTTAGACATACTACAAAATACAGGTATATTAACTACAAGTAGTTATACTGTAGTTCCCATTTATTATATGACATGTGGAATCTCTATGCCATTCACTTTCAATGGTATTCCAACTGCTGTTAATCTGTGATAAACAATATGGTACAGATTGGATAAACAAATGTCACAAAGAGTCCATGGACATCATAGTGAAAGCAGCCTGCCACTGAGTCCAGGACTTTAAAACAAGCAGAGACCAAAGCACTTGTCGAATACTAACTATAACTAGAGGATGCGTTGAGTGTACTTGATAGTATAACACTAATATTTAATATTTTCTACATACACTTAGCACATAATTACATAATTATTATAACATAATTATAGTTATGAAATGAATATCTGTTTCTTTAAATTTCCACTCACACCTGAAGAAGAGGCTTTTGAGGGCTTGAAACCGATTCCGCGGTATAAAAGAGCAGCACTGTACTGTAATTCTGTGATTGTGAGGATAGAAGTCTCTATACATGAATTTAACAAAACTACTCTGCACTTGACATGCTTTTTTGTGTAACTATGTGGAATTAAAGAAAAATAAACTACAAAAGTGTACAGTAAGTACATACAGTGCGGCTAGAGTAATGTACTTATATGTTAAATAGTATCTATCCTATATATGTTTTTTATTTTGTGTATGTTTTGTTTTTTTTTTAGGTTGATTGTGGTCAACAACATATAGTTAAGTGTTTGTTTTTGTCCCATCTGTGAGCCACTTCATTAGTGAGAGTTGAAAGGGGCAGCTGGGAATTTGCTATGTTTCTTATTGGCTCTGTACTATAGGAGAAACCCACGCAGCTATTTACAGTGTTATTAACACAGTGTTCTTTTTCTGAAAGGAGGAAAACACGTGTTGCAATTAAAAAAAAAAAATTGAAATAAACAAGTGAGAATTTGAATCCATGGGAATCCATTGTTAAATTGATTATATCTAGTTTTGAAATTAGAAAATTGTGACACTTTGGAGAGAAAGGCTCTGTTACATTATTGCTGCATAATTTACAAAAAATCTAATGTACAAAATGATCCAAAACCAAATGTTCGTTATAAGAAGTAGTTTTCAGCTGGTAACTTTATTAATGTATTAGCTTACAGTCCACAAGATCAATTTCAGAAAATAACACAGAAGATTTCTTTCTCCTCATTGCGCAACCCCAAAAAACAAAACAGTTAAGACTTGGTTGCCATAGCAATAGAAACAGACATTCAGTACAGTTTTCCAAGAGACAGCACAGTGCCTGCTGATACTAGTAACGGATTGTAAATTATTTAGGTATCCTTATGTTTTAGTGATAATGCTTTCATGCTCTTGCAAGAAGTGTGGAACCACTCAAACCACAAAAAACTCTTCAGTTTTAATTGGCAGTGAGGTATGAGATGATGATTAATAATGACTAAGGTATACCACTCTGGAATTATGCAATTAAAGAATAATTTTAGGGGAAAGCAAGAGCGAAATAAGCCAGAAATGGCACAGTAAAATGTTTATCTGCATACTGTTACCACCACTACTGATACAACTATTTCGATGCATAGCATCACTATTTAAAATGTTTGGCAAAGGCTTATACATTTTAAAGGCTCCCCTTAATGGTGTGTAAAATATACTTATTAGGTACAGTACAGTATATGAACGTTTTGTAAAATAAACTACTGCTACTATCACTTAACTACCAACATAAATAGTCATATTCCTTTGGCTGACAAACTTTTAGAATTGCATTCGTTTCTGGGGATTAACTTGGTCATTGTAAAGCTGAGATTCCACAACTCTCTATCTACTGAAAGTGGTCTATGTGCTGTGCTTCATAATCCATAAACATATTCTGAAGTGGCAGGTGTTGGGCATGAAACACAGGAAGAAGCCCTGTAGAAACACCTGGATGTGTCGGGCTACTGACCACACATCACCAAATACGTGTCCAATTTACTTTTGACACGTCTCTGTGTTAAAACTAAGGGTCCTATTTTGAAATAAAGTGACACAGTAAAAACACATTTTGTATAAAACTAAAAATAAAGTAAGCAAGAAATAACTTACTTTTAGGAATGAGAAGCTACATTTCTGTATTTGAGCATTTTCTTTCTTGATAAAAAATAATTTTATTCTTAAAATGTGCCCTTGCCTTTGCGTCAGCAAACCAGTTATATCTATATATTTTTCAAAATATCTCTGCTTTACATTTCCCACACTGATGTGAGAAAAGATTTAAGATTGTAAATAAAATTCATTTATGTCTCCCTGGATGGGAAAGCAACAAGAATACATTTAGTTTTTGCATTTATGTGCCAAGTGAAGCATGTTTGCTTAAAACGTTCCTTCTGCAGCATTCAAGACTCACTGCCACCCTAAACTGTTTGTATTTACACACAGCTCCGGTTAATAAGAATGATCTGTCTGTCTTTCTCTTGCAGCACTGGCTCGAGCCCAACAAGACTGTTGTGAAGCAAATGAAATGTAAGTGTTGTCAGTATTTTTTGTTGTTGTTGTTTATTTCAAGCAAACAATGCTTAAATATGTATCCAGATGGTGCTGTCATAGTCGTGTGCCAAATTGAAACCCTGAAAGGGATTAAATATTTTCTCCTTTGCAATACAGTTCAATATGCAGAACAGCTTGGCTTTGCAAATCATTAACAGGGTGTCAACTTGCAGAGATAGGGCTGCAGGACTTTTGAACTAATTTGTACCAGTCCTTGATTGCTCTCACAGGGTAAGCCCTCTTATAATTGTACACAGAGGTATTGAAACCCATGTATTTAAATTATACCAAGGCAGTTAATATCAGGAGTATGGTAGTTGTTGTGAATAAGGTCAATTTGTAACAAAAATAAAGATACAGACACCAGATATAGATGCGCTCTAGTAGTGCACAGTATGTGATGGCATACTTCCTGAGGCTCTCAGTTCAATAAAATGATCTGTGAGAGCAACTGCTTTAGTCACTTGGGCACTGTAATACAAAACTTTTCTACTTTTAACCAGGAACTCATTGTTTATGTTGGCAAAGATCTGTACCTTAGTATCTATAAGTCCAAAAACATTTCAAAAACTCAATGTGACACATCCTACAATAACTTCTCCAACTACCTAAAGGGATCACTGGCCAAATACACAAACAGTTTCAGAATGCTCAAACAGGTGTGTCCGCATGTGAGATATAATATTGCATTGTAACTCAAAGCCCATGCTGCCTCATATATAGTGCTGCTTTGTCAAATCCTAGCAAAAGGTATTTGCTGAAGTCATATCTAATGTATGGCAAAAGTATTGACTATCAAAACACATACAAGCAATGCAATTGACTGATTGATTACTATTCTTCTGCCTTGTTGTTTTTTAACTGTAACTTTTAATACTAGAACTCATGCATGATGTGTCTTTTCAATAAGACAATTTGCTTTTTTCAAGCACTGCATGACAAGATACTGTAAGACGTTAATCTCTGTGACAAAGCAAAACCTGTTACTGTGCAGTCAAAATAATGCAGTCTGTCGCAAAACTTGAAAATTGCTGCTACGATAGTTTTGGAACTGTATGGAAAACAGGTCACTAAACATATTGACATGGAATACTGGAATGTCCAGCAGTTGTAGTGCACTGCCACAGGTGCAGTTATGAAACGTCAGTAAACCTGCATCTTAGTATTGGACGTCTAACATTAGCATCTGCTTGACATAAAATATGTATTCATATATATTATAAGTAATACCTATATGAAGTAGGCTTACTCCAATACAATATATAAGAGGGCTATTGTGAGCAAGTTACTTTAAATTATTAATTGGGACCCTTGTCTTTTTTTTGCAAAGTTACCTGAGCATATTGATATTTGATTAAACTGATAATCTTTTTTTTTTTTTTTTTTACTTTTCATGGCAGCAGTGTATTTGACGTGTGACATACTTTGAACCATCGAACACAGCCATCATTAAGAGCAGGTGGTTGCTTGCAGTTGGTTGGTTCACTCTGTCTGATGCCAACGTTTCTCTGAAAAACAGGAAGGAAAGGGCCTGCTGTCAATCAGCTCGCTTTGTATAATTCCATCTTTTCTGAAAATGGCAAGAGAAATGTTTGGGTAACATTTTAGCCAGAGGGCATGATGATGTGTAGAATATTTATTCTAGTCTGTTGCTGCTGCTGAGTTAAAAATGAGGCACCCCTATTTGCCAACCTTAATTCATGTAACTTACCAATTTACAAAGCTAAATACCAGTTTGAGAATGTGGTCAGGTCAAATTTAATTAACGTTGCCTCTCAATTATGAGGTTCCCTTTCAAGTACGAAATGCAACCATTACCGAATGGGTATTTATCTTCAAAAGACCCGAAACCTGAATAGGATATATCAGAGCTGTTCGTAGAGCCTGTAACACAGTCATGACCTGCCCCCGAGGGCACAAAAGTACTGCAGTTACAGATCTTAACACCATTTTTCCATTCAAAACTGACCTGACAGGAGAGCTGGTTTAGATAAGTACTTGTTACGTTTTCTGCTATATATTTAGCATTTATTGTGTTTTTACACAAATTATATCTGGTATTAAAATAATAGCTGTATTAGTTTTACTAATTACTCGTATTTATGCACTACAGCCTGTTCTTTGTTATGTCCCCCTGCGGCCTTGTGCCCCTCGTGAAGCCAGCAGCTTGATTTGTTCTTTCCCAGGGATCAAGTAACTGACTTGTGGCTGACTTGTGCTCTCTCCCCTGCAATAGCTCCGACTGTAGTTATTTATTTCTCATTTTGGCTTTGGCTAAAATTATTAGACATTTTTTTTATTATTTATGTAATTGTTAAATGACTATTTTGTTGAGAAGTTTTTTCACATTGTGTTTTTTTCTGTTTTTACATGTGTAGTGAGAGCAGCTGCTGGACTAACAGCAGCACTGTGCAGGTCCAAGATACTTATTTTGGCTTTGGTTGCTTGCAATCTCTCCTAAAGTCTCAAACCGGTACCATACTGACCCAGTACTGTCCCATACCGTACTGTTCCAGTGCTAAAGTCACGAACCGGTATCAAGCCAACCCGGTTTCATGTCCCCAGTCCGTTACCAAATCGTTTTTGTTTGGGTCCTGACCCTCCCGGTTGCTATCTATAAGCATATTGAGGCAACACCTGCACATCTGTATAATCTACACTGCATTGATCGCTTATTGCATCACACTTGTGTTTTATCCCTGTGAGACATGCAAGACTAGTCTGCCTGTTGCAGACATGCACTGCAGATGCTGTTCCTGCCTGGGGCCAAAGCACGCCAAGGAGGCACACTTCAGAAAAGTCTCTCCAGCAGCTCTACCGAGTGCACTAGAATGAATGACTTATTAGCCATTTTACTGTTCTTTTAAGACGCACCCAGCACAGTAGCCTATGCAGGAAAGCATCTTCATGGAATTCTTCATCTTCCTCTGCTTCTCCTTCTCGTCCCTCGAGAAAGAAGAAGAATCACCGTTCCAAGTAATGGGCGGTCTTGAAGAACATGGAAAATCTCTGGGCAGCTGTTTCCAACCAAGGAATGGTTCTCGCAGGTGCTCTTCCTGTCTGGGGCCAGAGCAGTTTCTGAGTTTTGTGCAAGTTTCTCTAAGCACAAGCTGGAGAAACATGTGTCTCTACAGTGCATTTGGTGTCCATTACACCAGAACAGCGCACTTCCCCATCACCTTCTGTCAGAGAGGTGGCTGCGCCCTCTTCACTTAGCTCTGTGTCAAGGGAGAGTAAGCGACATGCCCGGGGAAAAAGCCCATGTAGGAAGCTGCCTTCCTCATCTTTGCTTCTCCTTCTCCTCCCCCGAGGAAGAAGAAAGTCGCCATTCCAAGTGATCAGCAGACTCGGAGCAGATGGAAAATCTCTGGGCAGCTGTATCCCAATATGGAACGGTTCTTGCAGAGTTATTGCGTGAATGTTAGGCATTGCCTGCCCTGCCTGTCCCCTTGGGACTCCAGGGGACTTCAAGGCACAGATTGGCTACAGGAGGACATACTTTCCATTTCTGCTTCTCATAAGGTTGCTGAAAAGGTGCTGGCGTTCTGGTCTGAGGACATGGAGTCCGATGGCATGTCCCCTGTGGTTAGGCTCTCCCTGTTGGCAGAGCTTCTACAGCTGATCAAGAGGGTCACTGCAGTTTTGTCTACAGGAGAAACAAGGCAGTCCATCTTTGATGATGAGCCTACCATATCTCCCGTGTCCCCCCGAGTGCACCCAGATTTTCATTTTGAAATCCAGTCATCCTGGGCTCATCCAGCTACAGCTCCTGGCCCATTTTCCACCAGTGGAGGCTTCAATTGATGCCTTGGTACTTTCGTCTAATTTAGTGCTTGGGTCCAAGGATGTTACCTGCCCCATAACTGCACCGAGTGATTCTCAAGTGTGCCTATTCAGCCAGTGCGTTCGTTGCATGTCTAGGCAATTATAATAGTATTCTGTTAGCCTACCAGTCCTGTTTGCTTAGGTCCCTTTCTGACAGTCACAGACCCTCACCACAACAGCTGGATGAGCTGTGCCTGGTTAATAAGAACCTACTCCGTGTGTCAGAGCCCAACGGGAAGGCTGTAGGCAGAAACCTGTCTGCCCTAATAGCTAATAGGAGCCATCTGGAATACTATGGATATCTGAGTGCTTACTACCGTTCAGTCTGCTACTCGCTGCAGTTCAACCACAGTCCCCCTACCTTTTGAGGTGTGACTGTAACATAAGTCACTAACCCACAGGATGCTTCAGTGGTGTCTTGGGAGGTAGCAGCTCTGCTGCAAAAAATGGCTAATTGTATGATAAACCTCCTCCAGTTGGAGGAAGGGTTCTATTCCTGGTACTTCCTAGTACCTAAGAGGGATGGTGGCCTCAGACCGATTCTCATTCTCAGAAAGGTCAACCCGTATCTGCCCAATGAGGTTCAAAATGTTGACAATGCAACAAGGGACAGCTGTTGCAGTCAATCAGGCCAGGTGACTGGTTCACCACTGTGGACCTCAAAGACACCTATTTCCACATCCCCATAAACCCAGCGCACAGGAAGTACCTGCGGTTCACTTTTCAGGGAACAGCGTACGAGTTTCGTGTCTTGCCATTTGGCCTCACCCTAACTCCCTGTGTCTTCTCTTTATGCATGGAAGATATCCTAGCCCCATTGAGACTCAAAGGCATCAGAGTGCTGAATTACCTGGACGACTGGCTTGTTTGCACCCAGTCTCCAGCACAGGTAGCGGTCCACATGTAACTTGTCTCCTGTCATCTTCAATGGTTGGACCTTATAGTGAATCATGCGAAGAGCCAGCTCACACGAGGCCGAGTCAACTGTTATATGCCTTCCCACTGCTCGCCATGCTCCCACTGTGTATGGAAAAAATCAGGCAGGACTGGGCCAAGGTGCTCCTAGTAGCCCCTGGTTTCTAACAATGCAACTCCTGAGCTGCCAGCCATGGAGACTGCCCAAGCGCCACAACCTGCTCAGTTAGGCACGGGGGACTTTATGGCACCCCAACCCATCGAGCCTGCAGCTCTGGGTCTGGCCACTGAACGGCAGCACTGGATCTGTCTGGGTCTGTCCAGTAGGATCACTGACACCCTGCAAAATGTCAGAGCACTGTCCACGCATTCCCATTACAGGCAGTTATATTGCAATTTATGCAGTACCTTTTTGACGAGGGAAATCCCCCTCCATGTTAAAGGTCTATCTGGCAGCCATTTCGGCTTGCCATGTCAAAATTGACTCTGTCTCCCCAGGGGCTCACTTCTTGGCGGGACAATTTTTGAAAGGGGCTCGGCGGCTTCAGCCGCGTATGAAGCACGTTGTTCCTCTCTGGAGGTTAAACGTGGTTCTTAGTGCACTCATGAAGCCTCCATTTGAGCCCATGCATTCAGCTGACCTGAAATATTTATTGCTGAAAGCGGCTTTCTTGCTTGCTATCTCATTGGCTTTGCAGAAGTGTGAGATGCAGCCATTCTCTAGTGCAAAAGCATGCTTCATTTTTACAGAGGCCAGGACAAAGGTTATGCTCCGTACCAATCCTGCGTTTTTGTCCAAGAGAATCTCAGGTGATTTTTCGGTTTCATTCAGCTCCTATCAGTCTCACTCGGCCATTGAAAGGTTTTCTCGGCTTTTTCCAGAGGAAAAAACAACTAGAGACCTACGCTTTACGTCTTTTGATGATGTTGGACAGGGTCATTGGATGGGAAAGGGAAAATTGTAATGTCGGACCTGTGTAATGAGGTCTGAGGTGATGGATGGGCTTGCATGTTCAACTTCTAACCTACAGTACTTGTCTTTATCAGGATATACTCTAAACAGTGCAGTACAGTGTGTCACAAGTCTGACAGTTTTACCACATGGCAGTAGCTATTTTAAAAGTACAGAAGGTCATACACCTTACTTGTGTTAGTAATATTTTTTCATCTGTTCTCAATTTTCAGCTCATCCACCATATACCATGTGCTTTAGAGTGAAATTCTATCCCCATGAGCCCATGAAGATAAAAGAAGAGCTTACCAGGTACTTTATAATTTGATATGCACAGAGACTACAAATCGTTTGACATGTCAACAAAGTAGGAAGGTGTTTCTTAAAAAGTCCAGGATGTTGACCACAGGATGGTAGTATGTACGACTCAAGTTTATATACATATAAACAAACACTGTCCTTCAATAAATATTGAGGACCTACAGTCTGCGAGATTAAAACATATTCATATAGGGATTGTCCACTGAGATGTGACAGTAGCAAAAGTTACACAGAAATATATGCAGCATATACTGTATATGTGTTTACATAAATCAGACAATTCATTTTAAAGTGGTTATAGCTGAAACATAAATTAATAAATGTACCTGTACATATATAGGTTTCAAATTTGCAGTTCTTAAAGAAAAGTTCTAGCAAACATTTATTTTCATTTTAAAACATAATATCTAGTACTGCACTAGGTTAAAGAAATGTCTTGGCTGTCATGCCTTGCCTTCCAGGAAGTCTATTACTGGTTCTTTGGTCATTTCACCTCAGCAGTGTCTTCAGGGTCAAATAATCATATTGGCTGCAAAGCATATCAGTCATTAGGGGAAGAAGTTGGTTGGTTACTGACACGAAAGAAGGCCCTGAAGGGGTGGGAGAGATTTCACTCTCGTTTAAATGACCAAATGGCAGAAAACAAGACCTGCAAACAGATTTCTTTAACTTACCAGTGAAGTACCAGGTATCCTGTTTTTACTTGTACATCAGTTCTACAGTTTTTATACTGTATTTTAACAGGAGAGTGTTTTATTTATAAGTTAAACAACCTTCATGGCTGCTATCAGAAAAATAGATAATTTAGTTCACATTGTTGCACAGCGTTTTCAACCAGCTCTACAAACATTGAACACATTAAAGCCTGGGACACACATGAGTGGAAAAAGCAGCATTTTATCACGCATATCACTCACCATTTATTTGTAGTAATATTTATTTCTTATATGAGACTGAACTCGCATTGATGAAAAAATACTGCAGCGGAAAAGTATCGTAGCGGCAGAATTTTAGAATGGCAGAATATCGCTAGGCGAGTGATATTTTGCAGCTGAGACATTTTCTCACAGTGGCAACTCTAGCTCTAACCAATGAGATTGGTGGTTTGGGAGTGCATGGTACGTCATATCTGAATGAAAACTTGAGAATATCCATCAACATGATTTGTGTGATTATTTTATACTACTTCATTGCACACATAAATAACAAGAAGACATGTTTATCTCAAATTACATTCAAAACATTTTGGCCTAGTTTTATTGGTGCATGTTAGAGGTAACAGCAGAAAGTGTGTGTGTGGGGGGGGGATGAAGCTTTCAGAAACATAAGTCAGTTTTTTTAAAACATAATGAAGGGTTGCCATACTAAATGAACACCTCTTTCATTGCCGTTTATTTAAAATGAAACACAGAGTGAAGCAATACATGTACATTTCAATTTTGTAACATTTAAATAAGCTCACTATTCATGAATGACAAGATAGGGTTGAGATGATGGGAAACATATTGTTGCACAGGGGATTTCCTCACGTTTCTTTCCTGGTCGGTAAATAACAATATTTTCTTTAATAAATTAACTGCATATACTGAACTTACACTGCTAAATGGCATATAATTTACTTTGCAGTTCTTCCTATTCCGTCTCATCATCACTGGAATGCCAGTCCATAATTTTGTGGCCAGTTTGTCTGTATTGGTAGGGGCATGATTTACTTTGGAAACCGCCGCTGCATATGCATTTGTGTGTCCCACCTGTTTTGCGGTATCGCCCCTCACTGCTCTCCGCTAGCAGTGCTGCGCCGCTCATGTGTGTCCCAGGCTAAAGAGGGTAATTTCAATCTGTCAAGAAAAACTTAACTGATTGGTGAATATTATAGTCAGTTCAATGATAAAAACAAGTGTAACCCTGTGACAGGATACACCCCTCCCGCTCCTGTGTTATGTGTTGTTATTGTTTAAAGTAAATGTTTTTGGATCGGAGGTGTTTTATGTTGTCAGGGAAGGATTGATTGCCTTCCCTGCCAAAGCAGTTCATGTGCAGACCGTGCCTGGGCCCGACTGAATGATTAACAAGCAACCGAGCCCAGACACAGCTGCAGAAGAGGTGAAAATCTCTCACTCATGGATGTTGGATGTTCAGAGGTGAACGTAAGCAAACGAAATCTATAAATTATATAACAACAATTGCTGCTCGTGCTGGCTTTAAAACCAGCACGATACTTGTTTGGTTCAGTGTTTTGTGTTTGCCTGTTTATAGTGTTTGGTTTAAACGTTTTATTTGTTTACATAATAAACACGTGCAGCAGCGCTTCATACCTTGCAGTACGTTGTCTCTCTTCCTGGTCTGACATCACCGCAAGTCGTCCTTGTCACAAACCCTGACTTTTCTATACTCTGTATTGCACTTTTTTTCTTTTTTACCTGTGTATGTGACCTCATCCCTGAAAATAGCAATTAATATAAACAGCGTTAATTACAAAAAAATTTTCAAAAGCATTCGCATAACCACCTGTTGCATTTAATCACAGACATTCTCAATCAATTCTTACTACAGTGGTTAAGAATGTGTTGCGTTCCGGGTTCGAACAAAATGAAATACCGGTTAATACAGATTCAATTTTTATTATTTTCTAGCCAAGTAGACTATTGTATTGGTGTATATGTCTTCATTTTCTCTAATTAAACAAAAATAAGCTCTCTGTATGCTTGATGACCCGAGGATACAGTAAACTCGAGATAACTCGGCACTCAACGGGAAAACGGTGTGACAAGTTATCTGCCCTTATCAATTAATGCACTTACTTCCTGTCTAGAGAAACAGTAGTGCCTATGTTGCAGCCTTAAAAGAAAAGACAACAGTCTGCTTCTTTTTTTTCATTTCTGCATTGTAACTTTCTTTTCCCACAGGTCGAGTTTACAAAAAAGTGTTTTTAAACAATAATCCCAGTAAGCTCAGTGGGTTAGCATCCTTACATTCAACGTAATAACTTAATGCAATGTTTGTCTGAAATAAACTCTGCAGCTAATCGAGAGCCACTTACTTTTTTCTCCGTTCTGTTCTACCTTTCAACTTTGTGGTGTTTTTAACTTAATATCTGCCATATATTTGATAGGTAATACCAAAAAAAAACATTTTTGTGACAAACATCTCTTCAAAGCATTATATACTTACCATAACCTACATATTTCTTATTGCATAGCTACTCTGCTTTAAACAGAAGATATACAGAAAAAAAATCCTCTCCAAGTAATCAATTACTTATGAACTATTTATAATTAAGCACTAAGGGGAACATTGTTATCATCAGAATGCATGTTTCACAGCAAGACATACAACAAATGTAACATGTACACACATGCAACTTTTCCACATACTTCTTTTGGATACAACAATAAAAATGAAACACTTAACAATTAAGTCATGAATAGTTAAATGATTGCGAATACAACAAAATAAATTTGGAATACAATAAACATGTCGATGGTAAAATGGCTTAACTCTTAATGTCCAGGAATACAACTACCAAACCTCAGATTATTAACAAAGCACTTCACTTGCCACACATACTTTTGCAACTTATTTTATGCGTAGTGTGGCAAAGTGTGTAATTCAGTGCAGGTGAAGGCACTACAGCAGTGCAGAAGAAATAGACAGAGAATGATATTCGGGTGCAAGGGTATTTATTGAATTAACAATGTCCAGAGCCTGACGGCAAACAACTGTAAATAATAATGTTTTAAAGTGATACACCAGTGTTTATCACTTTATTTGTAATCCCTGGGTTTGACCTGCAACCAAAAGTCCCGTTCTTTTACACCGACACAAAGATACAGGTACTACAGTGAGCAAATTAGCGCTCATGGTGCAAAGACAGTTCTCCGTGAAACAAATGGAAGTGCTGGTGTCTGGGTTTGATGTTGGCATTCGGCTACAGTTCTAGTTCGTGTTAGTAGTCTAATAACAAACGAAAGTTTTTACTTGACAAAAAAACCAAACACAACACCCATGTTTCTCTTAACACAGGGTCTCCTTCTAGGTTGTTTCTAACCATTTACAAAGGAACAAATTACTTTCACTACAACCTCTATACCCCCCCTCATGACCCCCTGGTTAACAAGCTCATCCGCTCCTCCAATCCGTGAGGGCCACGTTGTTTCCCATCTGGGTCATGGCATTTGGGTACAGTATCTTCGCCCCTTTTCTAGATGGCCGACTTCCACCTAACCCTAGGAATAAATTGTCATACCATCTAGTCCAGGGTACTCTGTTCCCTTTACACAGTTCCCTCACAGGTCAGGAGGGAGCTCTAACACCAAGAATCATTTGATCTCTGTCACAGTATTAACAGTACCTGTTCATTTGTACCAAAGACAGATCACGTAACGTGGATCCAGCGTGTAGCTGACCGCAAGGTGGAAGCCTGAACTGAAGGCAAATATAGTGCATTTGATTTGCTGGCTGCTCCGAAAAAGGAAGCTAAATGTCATGTTCATTAGCTGGCTGTGATGTGATGCTTTGTTGATGACCACTGAGGTGTAAGACCACGCTTTGTTAATATGACTGTATGTTTGAAAACAATGGAAAGAGACTGAGAAAATAGGCTGAAAGGGAACGTTAAACTAAACCTTGAATATCGTTTTCGTTCCAAAATTAATTTTGTTTCATTTTTTGTTTCTGTTCCATAAAAAATGTTGGGTTTTTCGTGTATCGTTCCGGTTCCATTTCGAATTCCTGATTTTAAATGCAAGTTCTGTCCCTGTAAACAAAACAAAATGTAGCCCTAATGACCCATTAGGATTAGACCTGAATTCTGTACTCTGGCTAGTATGGTTGAAAATATTTGTTTTATTTAGGGGGGAAAAAAGACCATGAGACTGCATGATGGACACCACTAGCAGTACAAATTCACAGAAACATGCATAAATTTGTTAAAATGCCTTTGCTAGTTACTGCTGTTATAATGTATAAGACGAATAAGGACAAAGTCACTATCAGTTTGGATGCTTGTCTTCACCAAGTTTATATCTGGTGACCTGATGGTTATTATGCATTACTAGCATAGTGCTACCAGAAGTAATTATACTGTTACCTATATGACTCGAAAATCCTAAAAGTTCCCAGTGGTTGAATCTGTTTACATATTCTCTGGTAACATTTTGAAGACCCTAGTTTTCCTTTTAACAGGATACTTTAATTGCGACTACTCAGCATATGTGACTTTTTGAGGAGCTTTGTTCCCACAGGCCAGATTCATTCTTTATATTTAAACAGTTCCCCTCTGTTTCTTGTCTTACATTGTTCAATTGCAGAAAAGGTGATGCTGTTCATGATATCAAAGTAAAATTATACTGGAGATGACAATACATTTAATTATGTGATAAAAAGCTGAAGTGGATTATTCATTACCACGATTAATTTGGGTGAAAACAGGAGGCAACCAACCCAGAGGAATTGAAGTAATATTTTCCCATGGCAATATATTCAATGAGCACTAGAAAGCCTTGGCTTTGGAATATGTTCAGGTCGCTGCAGTCAGGAGTGGTAATCTTTGAAGCAGGTTTTATAATCATATTGAAACATAACTGAGAAATGTTGTGAGACAAACAGACACGCTGCACTTATTTAACACAGAACGTTTATTCACATATTATACGGGCTCTGATCACTCTGGTCTGTCATGTCTGCGGCTTCAGCTGAGAATCCTGTTCCCAAGGAAATGGCTGACACTGGGGGCATTGTTTACAACGTGCCTCTCGGTTAGTCGTCTCTCAAGGAATGCTCAGACGGCTCTAAGACTACTCTGGAGTATATAAGCCTTCCTGAGAGCTAAGCTCTAAAATAATTCAAATCACAGTAAAGAAAGGTAAAAACAGTAAGTATGGTAAACTAATTGTGGTTAACAATGCTAAAGCATAGGAAAGGCCTAGTTAACTGTAACATTAACACACACGTAAGTTTACTATGAAAAACCGGTTATAAAAAGCACTATTTAAGGGCAATATTTTGAATATATATTGAAAGATGCCTTACCCTTTCCCAGCTATTTATTTATTTATTTATGACTACACATCCAATATTTGAAGTGGTTTATATTCTATGTTGCTTCATACCACTCAACCAACACACAGATATAATAATACCGGTATTACTTTTGTAAAAACTTCATAGGCAGCTATGAGGAAATCAGAGGATTGCGTTGCATTTGATATATGCTAATAAGATTAGTAGTGACATTTCTGACTACCAGAACCTCTCTGTGATACTGTTAATGAAGCTGGAAGCTAGGTTGGAATATTCCCATGCAGAGGTTTAATGAGCTTTTTCTGGAATGACATAGTGAAGAGCAAGCTTTGATCACGAGATGGCAAGATAAGGGATGTGTGATTCCAGCAGTCTCTTTTGAAAGGGAGCAGGAGGGATTTTTATCCTAGGGCAATTCAATGCATAATGGAAATGACTCCACTGTGTTAATGTATGCAGTGTGGTAAAAAAAAAAAAAAAAAAAAAGTTTATGTAATATTCACACTGGAAATGTGAAGGATCAGCCTCTGTTATTTAAATGTTCATTTTTTATGTACCCCTACCTTTTATGATATTTGTTATCATTCGGAATACCTGTGGCTTCAAAAGGTCTTCTTACGTGTATTCTCTCTAAATGCAGACAGTGCACCAGCTTGTTCTACAGAATGTGGTATTTCTTACTTCCACTAGGGGCAGAATGTTGCAGGGGTTCGGGTTGTTAGTTATACTCTAGTGAGGCCAGAGGGATTATTTAAACGTATTTTCAAACAACAAGAAAGTTCAAGTCTTTATACAGTGGCTCTCAAAAGTATTCACCCCCCTTGGACTTTTCTACATTTTATAGTGTTACAATATGGACTCAAAATGGATTTAATTAGGAGTTTTTGCCACTGATCAACACAAAAAAAGTCCATAATGTCAACGTGAAAAATAAAATCTACAAATTGTTCTAAATCAGTTATAAATACAAAACAGAAAATAATTGATTGTATAAGTATTCACCCCCTTGAGTCAATATTTGGTAGAGGCACCTTTGGCAATTACAGCCATGAGTCTATTTGGATAAGTCTCTACCAGCTTTGCACATCTGGACACTGCAATTTTGCTGATTCTTTTTTGCAAATTGCTCAAACTCCATCAAGTTGGATGGAGACCTTTGGTGAACAGCAATTTTCACCTCTTTCCACATATTCTCAATTGGATTGAGGTCCGGGCTTTGACTGGGCCACTCCAGGACATTGACCTTTTTTTTGTAATCCACTCCAGTGTGGCTTTGGCTGTATGTTTGGGGTCATTGTGCTGCTGGAAGATGAATCTTCTTCCAAGTCCAAGGTCTCTTGCAGACTTCAGCAGGTTTTCCTCCAGGATTTCTCTGTACTTTGCTGCATCCATTTTGCCCTCTATCTTCACAACCTTTCCAGGCCCTGACACAAAGAAGCATCCCCATAGCATGATGCTGCAACCACCATGCTTCACTGTATAGATGGTGTTCTCAGGATGATATGCAGTGTTAGGCTTGTGCCAAACATAACACTTAGTGAGGCCAAAAAGCTCTGTTTTGGTCTTATCAGACCATAGAATCTTCTTCAACTTGGTCTCAGAGTCTCCCACATGCCTCTGGGCAAACTCTAGCCGAGATTTGATGTGAGTTTTTTTCAACAATGACTTTTTTTTTGCCACTTTCCAATAAAGGCCAGTTTTGTGAAGTACCCGGGCTATTGTTGCCGTATGCACAGTGTCTCGCAGCTCAGCCGTGGAAGACTATAACTCCTTTAGAGTTGCCATAGGCCTCTTGGTGGCCTCCTTGCCCTTCTTGCCCGGATACTCAGTTTTTGAGGACGGCCTGATCTAGACAGATTCACAGTTGTGCCATATTCTCTCGATTTCTTAATAATGGACTTTACTGCGCTCTGGGGGATTTTCAATACCTTGGAAATGTTCTTATATCCTACCCCTGATTGGTGCTTTTGAAGAACCTTATTCTGGATTTGCTTTGAATGTTTCTTTGTCTTCATGATGTAGTTTTTGTTAGGAAATGTACTAACCAACCGTGGGACCTCCCAGAGACAGGTGTATTTAACCTGAAATCATGTGAAACACCTTAATTTCACACAGGTGGACTCCATTCAACTAATTATGTTACTTCTAAAGACAATTGGTTGCACCAGAGCTTATTTAGGTGTGTCATAGCAAAGGGGGTGAATACGTATGCAATCAATTATTTTCTGTTTTATATTTGTAATCAATTTAGAACAATTTGTAGATTTTATTTTTCACTTTGACATTATGGACTTGTTGTGTTGATCAGTGGCAAAAACTCCTATTTAAATCCATTTTGATTCCATGTTGTAACACAATAAAATGTGGAAAAGTCCAAGGGGGATGAATACTTTTGAGAGCCACTTTATTACCAATAGATAGCGTCTCTTACTGCCAGCAAAACAAAAAGACTCTTGATCACTAGATGTTGACTAGGTGGTGCTTGCTCTTACTTTTATAAAGATGCTTTGGCTGATTCAGCCTATGTTACTGTATATCTATGGCTGGCAAATAGAACTGAAAAGCAGTATCTGAGTAATTGCAATAAGAATCACGCAAATGGATGGAAATATAAACTTGTGAGAGTACAGTAAAACAAATATAAAAATAAAGAACATTTGAAGCTACTTTCTCTTTAAATAAGTATGTGCTGCAAACTGGTTGTTGTTAAAACCTTATTGGCTTATTGGTGAGAAGGTATGGTGTGAGGTTAAAGTTTTTTTAAAAGAGGAATGTGAAACAGACAGAAGTATAGAAAGGAACCCTGCAGATAGACTTTCTTTTATTAACATTGTTTTCTAAACTGGACCTGTAAACAAAGAAAAAGCTGTCTACAGGCTAGATGATGAATGAGATGCAACTTCTAGTAATAAACATCATTAATGCGCTTTACTCTTGGTAACAGAGTTTAGACTATTGTCATTCCCAAAGTGATTACTAACACCATGCAAGCACTGGAACGTCAGTCACTCATTTCACTCAGCATTTGTGTGTCAGGGCTATAATAGTTTCCATCTGTCTCCAGGGTCTCAGTCATCTTCTTAATTTCAAGATAGATCTGGTTTGAAGCCATTAGCGAGTGCTGTTTTTGCCTAGGAAATCAAAGGCTCTGTGTCAGAAACATGCATGGATTTGCATGGATTGCACAACAAAAAAAAAGAAAACATCTGCTAAGTGACAGTTTGCTCGTACAAATGTGTGATATGCATTGCCTGAAGCTGGGAATCATCTGAAACAACTGGTCCATTGCAAGCACCCTGGGTGTCAACAAAGGCAGAGAGGAACCCGCATCAATGTGGAGTAGGACTGTTAAATGCAGAACTATCATCTTAATACATTAGCAAAACATAGGCATTTGAAGAAAAAACTAAATATAGTACATTGTGCTCTCAATGGACTGTGTTGGTGTAAAAATCTTGCTTTAACGACGTATGAAAATGCTGCTACTTTGTTACATATAATATATTTTTATACCTGAGAATCCAAAGGTTGTAAATGAAAATTAAAACTTTACAAACGTCTCCAGTTTTGCAAATGTAGTAGCAAGCTATTACCATATAAGAGACTTTAGCATAATGGTTAACATTATGTATCATAGGTCTTAGCATATGAACCTGGATATCTTTCTTGTAAACCTAGTTTGCTGGTGACATTGTGTCACTGTTGGTGATCGAGTCAAAACTTCAGAAAACACTGATAAAACATTTTGTTTAATACCAGTATAGTCAAAAGCATAATACAATGCAGCGCTATATATATATATATATATATATATATATATATATATATATATATATATATATATATATAAATAAACATGTTAGCACTCTGTGCACTTTACCTTATTAGAAAACATTTATTTATACTGTCCACAACAAGCTTGCCACTATACCATTCTGTGAGCCATTCTGTGAGCCATTTCCATCATCCTGTAGTAGCTGTACTGTGTATTCTTTGTTATAAAATGAAACAGCATTTAAATCACTCCAATCAGTTAGTTTTTTTCATCTCTGTCACTAAGAATTATTTAAAAATTGGCAAATATAATGTGGTATTTGTTTAATCAGAGAACAGAACAAAGAAAACTCAGAGGCAAACAGTAGCAGTAACACTTTATTCAAAAGCCATCTGAGAAATCACCACGCAAGTCTCACTCAGCATATAATATATATTACATGCTGAGTGAGACTTCTGGTGAAGCACCACAGATGGCCTTTGAATAAACTTATTTATATATATATATATATAAGCGTCTTCTATGAGATTAAATAAATATTGATTATAGAACTGATATTTTGACTGTTTGGTATCAAACTAAACGTCACCTTATAACTGTGTTGTCAATGGGCTTATACAGTGTGATGGGAGACTAAATTCTTTGAAACAAAACCCCTGATTTAATTTCTGACACTTTTGGGGACGGAGGACAATCTCTCCTGCTCTCTGCTGACACAACTGTTGGGCTTTTAAACAAGGATGGGTTCGGAATAGAATTCTATTGTGCTCGCCGCGGACGGAAAGGACTGCGGCACTGTGCAAACTAACACAGAAGTCGTTTAGTCCACATATCATCTAATGCTGCTTTACAATCTGGGGAAATTATGCTGGTTAATGGCCATCGGTATGAAAACAGACTCAGATATCACTGGTCAGCTTCTCTTGAAGACTGCAAAGCCTGAATAGGTTCATTTCCTATACAAAAAAAAAACAAAAACAAAAAAACACTCAGAAGCCCCTCCCTCGAGTGCCAGTGCAGGGCAGTGTTTGGCTGTTCCATGAATCCTCCCTCAGATGTGGGAAATCAGTCTGCTTTCAATTCACAAATGCTATTTCATCTTGAAAATGTTACTATAAATAGCAATATTCAATGTAGTGTTTATGGCAAATAAAAATAAAAAAAATACAAAATATATGTTACAATCAAACAGTCTTCAGGGACTGTTTTTTCTCAGTGGAAGAATACATAATATATTTATTATTTTTTCAACATATTTTAAATGTTATCATTTATCATTCAGTGGGGTAGATGTAAGCAGAGGCGCAATGCAAATAATTGCAGATGCAAAATTCAAATTGCATTGCGGCCAGGCAATTATTTTGTTAATCAATTGATTATACATTTCATATAAGATGGTGCTCTAGGAGTACATTTGGCCAAATGATGTAACTTGTTCAATAAACGCCACCATTACACTCTTCACTGTGATTTATTTGCTCCTCACTGTCTTTGTATCATAGTCTGAGCTGATTATCCCTGTCTGGAAAAGGAAGTACAATCAGTACGTATTGTTAGTTAAAAATCTTCACAGTAAAGTTTTCAGCTACATGCCAAGTCATCCATGAATTGCATTTCTGTTTTGAGATGGTGAAAGGGCACATAGTCACACAAGTTCAGTGCTTCTTCGCCCTTTAAAAACAGACACACAAGCTCTATAGCTGCAGAGCTTGGCTTATGTTTTAAATACAGTACATGTAAAAAAGAAAAAAAAAAATTGACAAGGTTTATCATATCCACAGGCAATATTTTACACATCAAAGCTGTCAGCCTGCACATCTATTCATCCGTATTGTTACTCAGGGGAAGACCAGACTAGAATATGTTATTTCATGTGAAGCAGGATAGCATGCTTTTTATTACCAACCTGATTACCTGTGCATATCTAAAATGCAGCTATCATCACACTCACTGTCAAAATCATTACTGCCTTTACTAATAATGGAACCTTCTTAGAAAGCTTGTTGATGTGATCAGTGCTAACAAAGTGGAAGGAGAAATTACTCGGTATGCAGGATGAGGTGCATTTCATAACATGAAGCCTTATATGGTGGCTTATAAAACTATTTTACATATTTCCCATATTGAGTACTGTAGCCCACATTGAAAATATCAACTCAACCGGTATTCTCTATGAACTGTTAGTGCCGTTAAAACAAATGTAGCCTGTGTTTAGATTTGAGCTATTAACACCTGAAACTTCTGCATTGATTGGACCACCACGTGAAGTCATTTATGCTGTTATTAAATAGAAAACCTGGGAATTACTAATGGGGTGTCAGCCTATGAGGACTTTTATAGTTTAGTCAATTGCAGTGGAATGGATTCCAGGTAAATGGATACCTGTAAAGCCTTGATTACCCACAGTCTGATCATACAATAGACCAGCTAAAGACTATCACAAATGCCTGAAAAGTACATTGTGCTGAATACATTTCAAGGACTTCACATGATGCAATTCAGACTCCCTCCAGACTATGTGACCTACAGCAAAGGTAGCAGGATGAACGGTTCATCTGTAGCATTTGAAATATATGCAAGTCATTTAAGAACCAGAAGGTTCTCAGTACAATACAGTGAAAACCAATAATAAGGTTCATTAAGGTAATACAAGCAGAAAACAGAATTTAAAAACATATTTAGCACACCTTTAAATGTGTAAAACTGAAGCTACCAACATTCTGCAAGAGCGGTGGACCCTCTAGTGTGAGACTTAAGTACTGCAGGAGCTCAGTCCTGGTATATTAGTCTCTGGCTAAAGAAAGAACACACCTGGGGAACAGTGGCGTAGCCGCGGCCCACCCAGATTGCACGCAGGCCCACCTAAATCTACGTCTATGTGAATGCCAAGTTTAAGTACATTTATAACAAAAAAATAATAATAAACGTCATTTGTATACCCTGAAGGTGGGTGTTTAAGTTTAGGTCAAATAGGCTATTTTTTTTTTATTTACTTTTTATGCGCAGGCTTTAGCCAATCAAATCAATGTAGTAATTGTGATGCAATATTTGGGATGGATCTTCCTCTCACACAACGAATCATGTGTAAGTCACATTTGATTGACAGCTTGCGAGGCAGTTGCCGCGGATTTGTTCAAAAGAGACGTTTATTTTAATCTGCATTTTTAAAGTAAGTTACTAGCAGTGCGGCGGTCAACATGGCAAAATAACATAATTTTAACAATTTTAAGAGTTTAGTTTAGTTCATACTTTTGTCAGCACCATGCATTTGGTTACTATGGCAACACGGTCAAACAAACACTGACTTCATGATTGGTGCTTGAGTCATACTACTGTACAATGACCTAGCGAGTCAGTGATATGTATGATGTTACAATTTATTACTAATTTGAAGGCATCTGTGGTTGTAAAACTTTATAGTTATTTCTATGTATTAAAGCAATACAAAAACTTGTGTTTTGTTTTTAAGGTTTGCTGTTATCTTTTCTCCTGTGTATAAGATTTATGGAAATTGCTTCATTAGTGTGTCAACATAATTTTAAAAGTTTTACAAAACTTAAAAAATGTTGCTGAATGTGTCACTCAAGGCTGTTTTAAAAAATTCTATTTTTGTCTGCATGTTACGTTTTTTGCAGCCAACGTAATATCTTTGTTTAGCTTACTTGAGAAAATGCAGTGAAAACGAAAGCAGCCATATTCAGCTGGAAACCAGGTATTCTCAGCACAGCTAAGATTTTAGTTTTGGTTTGAAGGCAGCAGAAGCTTAGCCTGATTTTTAATTTTTGCTTGACAGACGCACTTCTGTAGGGCGAGTTACAGAGGTAAAAAGTTATTACAATATAGCTAAGAGATTACAATACAGTTAAGAAAAAAGCAATACAGCTTTTTGATTGGGGATTTTTTTAGTTTGTTTTTGCGCTTTTTTTTGTCAAATGAAACTGTTTTTGCAGTTATTGTGCACAGCATGTTTGTTTCTGTAGGCTGTATGCACTGTGATTTGTATATGTAGTGTAGACATGCAACTACTGTTATAAACTGCAACAAATGTTTGCCTTGCTTCACTTGGCACCATACACTCTTAGTCTTGGCTACTTTGCTCTGCTCAAACCCCGGGAAGATATTTGATGTATTCAGAGTTTTAATTGATTTAAATCATATTTGTAATGTAAACTATTTCCTGTGACTTAGGTACTTGCCCGTCCACCCCAAGATTTTTTTGAGGATGCAACATCGATAATGGATAATTGCAAAGCATATGACATGGTTTATTCAGATTTCCAGAAAGCTTTTGACAAAGTCCTGCACAAAAGATTAATTCTCAAACTGAACGCAGTTGGAATTCAAGGAAACACATGTACATGGATTAGGGAGTGGTTAACATATAGAAAACAGAAAGTACTTATTAGAGGAAAAACCTCAGAATGGAGTGCGGTAACCAGTGGTGTACCACAGGGATTAGTATTAGGTCCTCTGCTATTCCTAATCTACATTAATGATTTAGATTCTGGTATAGTAAGCAAACTTGTTAAATTTGCAGACGACACAAAAGTAGGAGGAGTGGCAAACACTGTTGCAGCAGCAAAGGTCATTCAAAATGATCTAGACAAGATTCTGAACTGGGCAGACACATGGCAAATGACATTTAATAGAGAAAAGTGTAAGGTACTGCACGCAGGAAATAAAAATGTACATTATAAATATCATATGGGAGATAGTGAAATTGGAGAAGGAATCTATGAAAAAGACGTAGGAGTTTTTGTTGACTCAGAAATGTCTTCATCTAGACAATGTGGGGAAGCTATAAAAAAGGCTAACGAGATGCTCGGATACATTGTGAAAAGTGTTAAATTTAAATCAAGGGAAGTAATGTTAAAACTGTACAATGCACTAGTAAGACCTCATCTTGAATATTGTGTTCAGTTCTGGTCACCTCACTATAAAAAAGATATTGCTGCTCTAGAAAGAGTGCAAAGTAGAGCGACCAGAATTATTCCGGGCTTAAAAGGCATGTCATATGCAGACAGGCTAAAAGAATTGAATCTGTTCAGTCTTGAACAAAGAAGACTACGTGGCGACCTAATTCAAGCATTCAAAATTCTAAAAGATATTGACAGTGTCGACCCAAGGGACTTTTTCAGCCTGAAAAAAGAAACAAGGACCAGGGGTCACAAATGGAGATTAGACAAAGGGGCATTCAGAACAGAAAATAGGAGGCACTTTTTTTACACAGAGAATTGTGAGGGTCTGGAATCAACTCCCCAGTAATGCTATTGAAGCCGACACCCTGGGATCCTTCAAGAAGCTGCTTGATGAGATTTTGGGATCAATAAGCTACTAACAACCAAACGAGCAAGATGGGCCAAATGGCCTCCTCTTGTTTGTAAACTTTCTTATGTTCTTATGTTCTTAAGTTGGGGCCCACCCAAATTTCCATAGCTAGCTTGGCCACTGCTTGGGAAGCAAACAAAATGTTCTTGTACCTGAAGTGTTCTCTAAGACAGAGTTGGCCACCGGACGCAATATGAATCAGTCAATAAATAAACATGTATTACTTGTCATGACACACGTGCATCAACATATGAAATTAACTGAATGAGTAAAAGTAAAGCAATAGGCAAGTGTATGTTAATAAACTATACCAGGCGTCAAAAGAAACTATTATAGAGCATTTATTTTCAGAAAAAAATAAGGTATATAAATGATGGGCATTGAAGAAATGTTTTTGGTGTCTTTTTAATCATTCGATCATTCATCCTTGACAATGACATGCTTGAGTGACTAAGACTGAAGCATCAAGTGCCTATAGAAAAGCAACACCCCCTTTCAAATTTTTCACCTTTTGTTGCCTTATAGCCTGGAATTAAAATAGTTTTCTTTTTTTCATTTATCTACACATCCTACCCCACAAAATCCAAGTGAAAAAATATTCTAGAAATTTGTAGAAAATTAATTAAAAATAAAAACTAAAATAGCTTGGTCGGATAATTGTCAATCTCCCTTGTAATAGCAATCCTAAATTAGCTCAGGTGTAACCAATCACCTTCAAAATCACACACCAAGTTAAGTGGCCTTCACCTGTGTTAAATTGTAGTGATTCACATGATTTCAGGATAAATTAAGCAGTTCCTGAGGGTTCCCTCTCTTGGGTAGTGCATTTCAAAGCAAAGGCTCAACCATGAGCACCAAGATGCTTTCAAAAGAACAATGGGACAAAGTGGTTGAAAGGCACAGTTCAGGGGATGGGTATAAAAAAATATCAAAGGCCTTGAATATCCCTTGCAACATGGTCGAGACGATTAAGAAGTGGAAGGTGTATGGCACCACTAAGATCCTGCCTAGATCAGGCAGTCCTTTTAAACTAGATGACCAAGCAAGAAGGAGACTGATCAGAGAGGCTATCAAGAAGCCAATGGCAACTTTGCAGGAGCTACAGGCTTTTATGGCCAAGACTGATCAAAGTGTGCATGTGACAACAATATCCCAAGCACTCCACAAATCTGGCCTGAATGGTAGAGTGGCGAGAAGAAAGCAATTTCTCAAGAAAGCCCACCTTGAATCCCGTTTGAAATATGCAAAAAAAACACCCAGGAGATTCTGTAGCCATGTGGCAAAAAGTTTTAGTGGTCTGATGAAACTAAAATTGAACTTTTTGGCCTAAATGCAAAGCATTATGTTTGGTGCAAACCCAACACAGCACATTACCCAAAGAACGCCGTCTCTACTGTGAAGCATGGTGGTGGCAGCATCATGTTATGGGGATGTTTCTTATAGTCTGGGACTGGGGCCTTTGTCAGGATAGAAGGGAAAATGAATGGAGCAAAGTACAGAGAAATCCTTGAGGAAAACCTGCTGTCCTCTGCAGGAAAGCTGAAACTGGGACGGAAGTTCACCTTTCAGCATGACAACGACCCAAAGCACACAGCAAAAGCTACACTGAAGTGGCTAAGGAACAAAAAGGTAATTGTTCTTGAGTGGCGCAGTCAGAGCCCTGACATAAATCCAATCGAAAATTTGTGGCATGACTTGAAGATTGCTGTCCATCAACGCTCCCTAAGGAACTTGATAGAGCTTGACCAGTTTTATAAAGAAGAATGGTCAAATATTGTCAAATGTAGGTGTGCAAATTTGGTAGAAACCTATCCCAACAGACTAGCAGCTGTAATTGCTGCCAGAGGTGCTTCCACCAAGTATTAACTCAGGGGGGTGGAGACTTATCAATTATGATCTTTCAGTTTTGTATTTTTAATATATAATTTTTTTTCTCAATAAAACCTTTTTCCCCTTAACAGTGTGGGTATGGTGTGTAGATAAGTGGGAAAATAATCCTAATTTAAATGCATGAAACTCTAAGGAACTGACACATCAAAATGTGAAAAAAGTTCAAGGGCATGTAGACTTGCTATAGGCACTGTATGTACTTAATCACCTAATTAGTGAGACAGTTGATTGGACACTGGATATGGAGTGATTTCAGCTATTAAATTGCAAGCTTGAATGAAAGCAGTAAAGAAAATCATAGAAAAAAGAATCCAATGTGCTACGTCTGTCAAGAGAGCAGCGCCTTCGTGCAATCGGCATATTGGAGGCTGGACTAAGGCAGCATATTGTGGCTCGGGCGTAGTGGGTGCTCACAGACAGCAATTTCAAACCTGGCGAGACGGTATAACCAGACACACTCTGTCAATGACAGGCCACGAACTGGAAGACCAAGAGTCACAACACCTGCCCAAGATCGACAGATCATTTTGCAGCATCTTCGTGATGTCAGTTGTTAATCAGCACAATAAAAAGTCACTGCACCTGCTCTAAAACAGAATTTGTCATTTTTCGACAAACTAGATTCACATCTAGTGAATTATATCCAACTATAAGTGATATGTTTCATTTGATGCTCAGTATTTAATAATAAGGTATCTGTCAAACAAAATTAACACAGCATCCCTACACACGTTAAAAAATGTAGTAGCAATATTTAAGATATGCACATTATTTAACAGAATTGTGAAGCAACTCACCAGAATGGGAAACACCAAATTGCTCGATGACTTGTGTCTGATTCAGCTTTTTGTTTCAAGAGCCCGAACAATTTCCAACCTTTTGTAGCAAGAGAAACCATTTGAATTTAAGTTTGATGATGATGAGTTATCAGGTTACAAAACTGTACTGTATCTGTTGTGAACAAATCTTTATTGGTGCCAAGAAGGTGTTATTTTAAGCGAAGTTCCTGTTCCTTTAGTTGGAGCATTTACAATGGGAGAAATGTGTATCACCACAAGGGTGTTCCCTTACGCGAAGTGTTCCATTAGGAGGTGTTCCTACATGGAGATTACTGTACTGTGGCTAAGTATTCTGTAAATTCCATGTACGGCCCTAGTCACAATGCATTTCTTATATAAAAAGTTACATTATTATTATTATTATTATTATTATATTATTATTATTATTATTATTATTATTGTTTAAAATGCTGTTTAATTTGATCTTTGTCCTTTTTTTACTGGTCAAACTGGACAAATAAATGCTTTAATAGCTTAAATCTCCTTAAAGAAAACTGCAGATAGACTCATATTTACTATCGAACATGTATAGGAAACCAACTAAGAACTTTCTAAAAATGTCTTGGACTTTGACCTTTGACTGCTCCTTCATGGTCAAACTGGACAATAGACTGTTTTAACAGCTTCTATCTCCTTAAATACGCAGATAGACTCATATTTAATATTGAACATGTATAGGAAACCAACTGAGCTATTCAAAAATTGTCTTGCCCGTGACCTATGACCTTTCTAGAGCCAGATATAGAATTTTGGCATTTTGCCAATAAAAGTAAACACATTTTTGAAAGCTCATAGCTCCTTACAAAGTGCTTTTTGGGTACTGGTTACTATTGAACACTAATAGGAAACTGCCAATGGTCTGTCTAAAAATGCTGTTTAATTTGATCTTTGTCCTTTTTTTACTGGTCAAACTGGACAAATAAATGTTTTAATAGCTTAAATCTCCTTAAAGAAAACTGCAGATAGACTCATATTTACTATCGAACATGTATAGGAAACCAACTAAGAACTTTCTAAAAATGTCTTGGACTTTGACCTTTGACTGCTCCTTCATGGTCAAACTGGACAATAGACTGTTTTAACAGCTTCTATCTCCTTAAATACGCAGATAGACTCATATTTAATATTGAACATGTATAGGAAACCAACTGAGCTATTCAAAAATTGTCTTGCCCGTGACCTATGACCTTTCTAGAGCCAGATATAGAATTTTGGCATTTTGCCAATAAAAGTAAACACATTTTTGAAAGCTCATAGCTCCTTACAAAGTGCTTTTTGGGTACTGGTTACTATTGAACACTAATAGGAAACTGCCAATGGTCTGTCTAAAAATGCTGTTTAATTTGATCTTTGTCCTTTTTTTACTGGTCAAACTGGACAAATAAATGTTTTAATAGCTTAAATCTCCTTAAAGAAAACTGCAGATAGACTCATATTTACTATCGAACATGTATAGGAAACCAACTAAGAACTTTCTAAAAATGTCTTGGACTTTGACCTTTGACTGCTCCTTCATGGTCAAACTGGACAATAGACTGTTTTAACAGCTTCTATCTCCTTAAATACGCAGATAGACTCATATTTAATATTGAACATGTATAGGAAACCAACTGAGTATAGGAAAAATTGTCTTGCCCGTGACCTATGACCTTTCTAGAGCCAGATATAGAATTTTGGCATTTTGCCAATAAAAGTAAACACATTTTTGAAAGCTCATAGCTCCTTACAAAGTGCTTTTTGGGTACTGGTTACTATTGAACACTAATAGGAAACTGCCAATGGTCTGTCTAAAAATGCTGTTTAATTTGACCTTTGACCTTTTGTTACTGGTCAAACTGGACAAGTAAACTGTTTTAATAGCTTAAATCTCCTTAAAGAAAACTGCAGATAGACTCATATTTACTATCGAACATGTATAGGAAACCAACTAAGAACTTTCTAAAAATGTCTTGGACTTTGACCTTTGACTGCTCCTTCATGGTCAAACTGGACAATAGACTGTTTTAACAGCTTCTATCTCCTTAAATACGCAGATAGACTCATATTTAATATTGAACATGTATAGGAAACCAACTAAGAGCTATTCAAAAATTGTCTTGCACGTTGACCTTTGACCTCTCGTTCACAGTCAAACTGGACAATAGACTGTTTAACAGCATTTATCTCCTTAAATACTGTAGATAGACTCATATATGTACTGTTTATACATATAAGAAACCAATTAAGAACTTTCTAAAAATGTCTTGGACTTTGAACTTTGACCTCTCTTATGGTCAAATGCTAAATTATACTATATGAAGGCTTATAAAACGATGTTGGCTATTGACACCACTTCTACCACACTATTAAAATTGCACCCCATCCAAAACAAACAACAGCATAGACAAAGTTTCTTTAGAAACTTCCATTCTAGTTCTGTTTTAAATTCTCACTATCTAACTAATATAGCTTTAAATCACGAACAAGCCTTCTACTGTACTTGTAATCTTATTTTCAATCCCGCAAGCAGAGTCTCTAATAGAAAGGTATAATATGCTGCCACTCAGCAGTTGGGGTTGGTTCAAAATATTCAGAACGAATCAATGATAGAAACGAGTCAGGAAGGAGGGCCATTGCCCAACTGCATGTAAAGGTAGTTTGTTTTTTGTTTTTTGTAATTGGTTTTTGTTTTAAAAGGGAAAGCAGTGAGGCCAGTGTGAATTGAGTAACCATTTCAACTGTTTTCTGGTGTTTACTGGCTATACATCGATTTCATTTATTTTGTGTATTGGCAGGGGGGGGTGGCGGGGGGGTTGTCACATGCTGGGTGTAGTGGTGACGTCAGACCCGGAACAGAAACACACAGAGTGGTGAGTGAATTGCAAAATGCGCTGATGTGCTGGTTTATTGTAAAATAAAAAAATTTAACAAGACAAAAAACACTTTTTAAAACAAAACAACGAGGTGACCAAAAGACAGACAACAAATAATAACAAGTAGTGTGCTGGTTGCAAAACCAGCATACATAGCAATTGTTACTTTAATTCTTTTTTAGTTTTTACTCCTCTCCACTCCCAAACACACAACCCAGGGTGAGTGAAACTGACTCTTTTTATGCAGATGTACTGAGACTCGATTCCTAATCAACCATTCAATTGGAATCTCGCTACATCTGCATGTGAACTAATTGTGCTCCCTGTACTTCTATCCTAATACCCATTTTAATCTGCATGTGAAGTGATTATGCAATCCCCGTACCTAAATACAAATGTACACTTTACATCACCTGTGCTACATAACCCACACTCTATGAACCAATACATACACACAACATACAACATATAACAAAACAAACACATGGCGGGGCACCCTGCCACAGGGGTGTTTTATTGTTTTTTATCGGTTAAAACGGATAATCAGAAGCCATCTATCTATCTATCTATCTACAGTTGTAGTCAACAGTTTACATACCCCAATGGAAATTTATAATTTATAACAAATTCTCAAAAACAAATGATTATAGGAAAAATATTTTATAGCAAAAGTTTTGCTTTTGTGGTTGATGAAAGAAAGTTACAAGAAATACATGTCTACAATTATTTATTTCAGCAATATTTTTGCAAAACTCCAAAAATGCTGTTCTTAAATAATTACACAATGTCTTTTCTCATAAACAGTTGAGGTTACTGTTGGGGCTCTTGTGGGTTAAGAATTTCATTCCATTAATTAATTCTATGGTCCAGAAAGAAAAAAATCACAAGATGAGTCTTCAGAGATCTTCATGGAATTTATCTCAAGAGACAGATACAAGAACAAGTTTGCATTTGCAATTTAGTTTTTGGTGCGTGGGTGAGACTAATTGCACAGGATATAGTATGGTAATTTATGACTTTGGTCTTAACAGTTTCTTGCTTCTCAAAGCTAATGTTTCCTAAGAGTTTGTGACAATAAATTAGCATAACAAACTGTGCCCTTCTGTCCTGTCTTTACAGGTACCTTTTGTATCTGCAGTTAAAGAGAGACATATTCCATGGACGCTTGCTTTGTTCCTTCTCTGATGCAGCATACTTGGGGGCCTGCATAGTGCAAGGTGAGTCTGGTGGCAGTGGCTAAGCCCCTAAAACTACAAGTACATGTAAAAAATAACTGATTGGTAGTTATGTTACATGGTTAATGTCAGTAAAAAATAAACACACGTTATCGTGAATCAATTAAAAATAAAAGACTGGCAGCTGGGCTGCCTCAGCAATTAGAACCAACAGCTTTAAATTGGACCTTGTTAAAGGATGTTTTTTGGCCTATTGGGTAAGCTTAACACCATCATTCTTAGCAGCCTCACTCAAAGTACAAGTTAGGTGACTATTTAAAACAGACAGGCTGTAAACAAATGCATTTATTTGGTAAAAAAAACAACCCATACACGTTTTAGATGTTTTACAGTCACATACTTTATTTATTTATTTGTTTGTTTAGTTACATTTTTATAGTGCCTTTAGCCAAGGCACTTTACAAGTTTAAACAAAATGGTACAATCAAGAAAAATGGATGAAAAAACAATGTTCGTTTATTGAGCTAGGGTGGGGAGACAGATTAGTTGCTTAAATGAAAGCAGAGGGTCAAAGGCTAGGTCAGGGTCAGGAAAGCAGGGTCATAACAGGTGGTCAGGGGCCAGAGGATGGGCTAGCAGCTGCATTCTATATAAGATAGTGACTTTGAGAATATGAGATTCAAAAGATGAATCAGAGTCCAATAAGTTCCCTAGATTTTTCATGTGTTTGTGGTAAATTGTCCAGTTGTAGTAATGCACTCTGATTCCATCTGAATTGCTCAAGGACTGCTGGCTCAGCTTTTAATTACAGAGCGCCTCAGATCATAATCTCCATTGTTTTGTTTCAGATGAGCTGGGGGATTATGAACCTGATGAACAGCCAGATGATTACATCACCGAGTTCAAGCTGTTCCCCAAACAGACGCAAAAACTAGAAAAGAAGATTGTGGAAATACATAAAAATGAACTCAGGTTTCTACAAACAGCTACTTGTAAAACAAAACAAATAAAAAGTAGAGATGTACATGTATCTGAATGTACAAGCACAGGTTAGGTACTGCCAGCAGCTGTGCTAGATGAAGTAAATGGGGAGGAAATAAAAAAAAGAAGCAATAGGTGATTTTCTATCTGTGTGGATTTGAGTGGATTATCACAGTTTGTGCTATTCTTGCTACAGTGCCTTTTGACACCTTGTTTGGCTGCAGGTACTCAGATTAGACCCTCCCCCTTCAGCCATGGCACTAATTGAACGGGCGACTGATTCATGGCAACAGATTTTTTACGGTTTATGCCCGATATCCACCTGTGTCCTGCTTCCAATGTATTAAATAGGAGAACCATTCTTAATCAACTTTAAATTATGCAATGACAGACTATTGTGTCTACCTTTGAAGCAAGTCTGTTATAAATGTTACCAAACCAGCAACACAGCTTTAAGCTAGCCTGGAAAGGAACCCCCCCCCCCCCCCCATCCATATAATGCAATTTTTTTGTTCTTTGTATTACACCTGGGAAAAGAGACGAATGAAAAATAAACAACAACCCTACTAAATCAACAGATGTATATTCTCTTTCTATGATTGATCGTAGACTTAACGTTCTGTGTTTGATTTTTCAGAGGTCAGAGTCCAGCTGTTGCTGAACTAAATCTTCTCCAGAGAGCACATTCTTTAGAAACCTATGGTGTTGACCCTCACCCATGCAAGGTAATTTACCTGTTGTCCAGCAATTGCTTATAAGCTGTATTTTGTCAGTACAGTGTCATGTAAATTCAAACTCCTTAGGTACAACAACAGTATAAAAAAGATGTATAAAATAGACTAACAATTTGCTGTTGTCAGTGTACTGTACATACGTGAGGTGGGCTTTTGTAGTGAAATGTAAAGAATATTGATTCAGAGTAATTTACCGATTCAGTAGAAAAAGTAATAATTAAGCCAGTGTGTGTATGTCCTAGTGCTACTGGTACTGAAATTTATCTTTGAAAAAATTATGTGTTCTTAACCACCATTACCTTGAGTAAAAGTCAAACCCACTGTAACCTCCCCGGCTAGAGACTTTGGCTATTGCTCAGGTCGGTTGACCTTTTATTCCATGGTAATGGTTGATCATTAGCGATGAAATCAAATATTCAAAATTACAATGCAAAACAAGAATAGACACTGTTGCTGTTCATGCTTGTTGTCCCTTTACATTATTTTATGCACTCCATGCAATGCAGGATGTGCTGTGGATTGATCTTTTCTTTGTTTTCTTTAGGATTTTACTGGCTCTACAGCTTTCTTAGGATTTACTGCCACAGGGTTTGTGGTTTTCCAGGGGAATAAGAGGATTCACTTATTAAAATGGTAATCACACTGACGTCTTATAAACCATCTTATTATGGTGTACAATGTGGGCGATGAGGAGCTCCTGTTAGCTTGTTAGTTCCTTTAAGCCTGTGCTCTCATATATGAAGTAGCTTGGTAAGTACCTGTGGGGACCCTAGGTGTCTGTTATACTCCCAGCTGTCAGATAAATAAAAAGCTATTCATCTCTTATCTCTTATGGGGTTGAGAACAAAATCACAGACAAATATTGAGAACAAAACCACAGACAAATAACCAATTACTCAAAGTTAAAATTATCGTGGATAGTGTCCAGTTTTTGCATAAATTCAATTTTCAAAACATGTTACGCTAATTCACTTAAAACCATTTTTGACCCCACATCAGCCCATACACGAATACATGCAGTATGTTTTAGTAAATCTGTACTTTCTCCATCCCCAACAGAGGATAATAATCAATTAATCCTTATTTTAAATAGCGCCTTTCATAGTGGACCACCATCACAAAGCACTTTACAAGATGCAATAACAACAAGAAAATCCATAAAAATACAAAAATGCATAATACATGATATACATTAAAAACAATGCATAATAGATTAAATACAGTTAAAAATGCATAACACATGATAATAGCATAGTACATGAAATAGTAGCAACAGCACAGCAGCTGCTAGCTTAAAGAGCATGAAAAGTAAGAAATAACCAGTGGGTCTTGAGAGTTGATTTAAAGCGAGCGACGGTGGGAGGATCACACACCAAAGCTGGGAGAGAGTTCCAAAGAATCAGAGCCATGAAGCAAAATGAGCATTCTCCAAGTGTGGTGCACTTTTGCTTAGGGATAACAAGCAGGCCAGAGATGGGGGACCTCAGCTTGCAGGCAGGGACATAGCGGGTCAGCACGTTGAGGGTATTGTAGGTGAGCAGGATAAGGGTCCTGCCAGCGACATTCTGAACTTGCTGCAGCTGCTTTATGGTGCGTGCCGGGAGACCACCATATAGAATTGCAGTAGTCAAATTGAGAGGATATAAATGCATGAGAAAGTGTCTGCATCTGGGAGGGAAAGGTAGGGACGGACTTTGGAGATGTTTTGAAGATGATAGAAGGAAGATTTGACCACAGAGGAGATGTGGGCCTCAAAGAAGAGGTTTCTGTCAGGAAGTACACCTAGGCTTCATACTGCGGGGGAAGGTAGCAGCAGACAGTTTCTGAAGTTCAGGGCAGCTATATTGAGATTCTTAAGTTGAGTTTTAGATCCTGCTAGAAGGAGTTCAGATTTGCTAGTGTTCAGCTGAAGAAAATTGGCAGACATCCAGGCCTCGATGTCTTGAATGCAAGATAAGAGCCGGACCATGGCAAAGGGGCTTCCAGGGTCAAGTTTTAAGTAGAGCTGGGTGTCATCAGTATAGGTACAGCTGTGTTGGTGGATGAGGTGACCCAAGGGAAGCATGTAGATATTGAACAGAAGGGTCCCAAGAACAGATCCTTGGGGGACACCACAAGTGACTGGGTTTGCGACACCACTGCATCCAGCATAGAAAACAGACTGCATGCGTCTGGATAGGTAAGAGGACATCCAGGAGAGAGTTCGTTCCAGAGTTCCAGAGATCCCAGCATACTTCTGAAGGCGGTCAAGAAGAGTGCCATGATCTATCGTGTCAAAAGCAGCTGTTGGGTCAAGGAAGACAAGCACAGAAGGAGCACCAGCACCAGCATCAGCGTTAAACAGGAGATTATTCACAGTCCGGAGCAGAGCAGTTTCAGTACTGTGGTGTGGCCGGAAACCAGACTAGAGATTCAAGCAGATTGTTATCCATGAGATGTTTCATCAGCTGACTGGCTATAACCATTTCAAGAGTTTTGGAGAGAAAAGGGAGATTGGAGATGGTACAGAAATTAAATAAGCCAGCCGGGTTGAGGGAAGGTTTTTTGAGTATTGCCATAACTCTGGCAAGTATAAGGGCAGGAGGAACCAAGCCAAAGTCTAGGGCCCAGCCCATAATGGAAAGAGCAAGATCAGAAGCACAGAGACGGACAAGGTTAGTTGGCCAAGGGTCCAGGGGGCACGTGGCAGTAGTTGATTTCAACAGTAGGTCTGAGACATCAGCAATGTAGAAAGGAGAGAAGGATGAGTGGGCAGGAGGGGCAACCGGAGAAGAGTTTTCAAGTAGTAAACTGGGTTTGTGGCAGGAGAGCGTAGAATAGATGTTGTCAATTTTGTTCCGAAAGAAAGAGGAGAAAAGAGGTAAGAGAAGAGGATGAATGGGAGAACATTGGGTTTTTCGTGTATCATAATTATGATTTCAGAGAAGTACTTCACCCTGGTTGCGGTGAGAGCACGTCTGTAGCTCATGAGATGGTCAGTCCCAATCTCTCTGTGAACGATTAGTCCAGATGACCACCACATGCTCTCAAGCTTGTGGCAGGCAGACTTAAGCACTCGAAGTTCGAGGGTGTACCATGGGCAGTTTTGATCTTTCTTGACGGCTCTATTTGTAATCGGGGCAACTGTGTCGGTGGTATGAGTAAGGGTGGCGTTGTAGATGGTCACCGCATCATCAGCTGAGTTAGAGGGGATGAAGAGACACATTCCGAGAGTTTCAGAGGATTCAGCAGATTCTTGGGATGGAAAGAGATAACAGTATCAATAGCAGAGGAAGGAGCAAGGAGATTAATATTAGCAGTGATTAAGAAATGGTCAGAGAGAGATATGTCTGAGACGGAGAGATTGGAGCAAGACCCCTGGTGATGAACAGATCCAGGTTGTGTCCTCGGGTGTGAGTGGGGACATTGACAGATTGAGAGAGTCCAAGACAGTCCAGAAGCATGTTGAAGTCGGTCACTAGGGAGGAGGAAGGTAAGTCAACATGAATGTTGAAGTCACCTAGGAGTAGGAGTTTGTCAGTTGAAGTGCAGATGAGGGAGAGGAATTCTGAAAACTCTGCAGTAAAAGCAAAGTTGTTCTTAGGTGGACGGTAGATAACAGTAAGGGTGAGGGACATGGGAGAGGGGAGCTTGATGGCGAGATGCTCAAATGAAGAAAAGGCAGGCAAAGAAATAACTGAGGAAGAGAGCAGAGAATTTGCAATAACAGCCGTGCCCCCTGTCCAGTGAGGTTAGGTTTTTCAAAGAGGGAGTAGTCCTTTGGGGTGGCTAGATGCAGTGAGTGCATGTTGTTTACAGAGTGCCAGGTTTCAGCTAGACAGAGAAGATCAAGGTTGGTATCAGTTATAAGGAGATTTTCAGGTTTGTAGCAGGCAGAGTAGGGGGAGAAGGGGTTAGTAAAGGTATTTACCAGTGTTCATTCTTGGAGAGGAGAACTAACAAGTTAGTTGTCAGAGTAGGAATGCAGCCTCTAATAGCTGTTGGAGAGATTTGGTAAAGATACTCGCTCCACCTGTCCTCTCTCTGACTACCCACAGCTCAGACTGCTTTTGGACATGTGGTCCTTAGACAGTTGGAACTGAGAATGCCTGGTGTTCTAAGACATTGCTTGCCATTTTATGCTATCCTGTAGGCTTGGCGCCGTATACTTGAGACACGTTTCTAATCGGCAACCCAATTCAACACAGACCAGCACACAAAGGAAATCTAAATTACAGTTTTTAAGTGCAGTCTAGTTACTTTAGCAATCAATGATTTAAACTATTAAATTAACTGTAATTCACTTATGTAATCACTTATGTAATCAAAGTTACATTATTGGTGCCTGCCATCTGTATCTCTAAAAGGGTACTGCTTTCACTTCAATGTAGTTACATTTGACAACAAACTCAAATTAACTTGTTCTAAAAACTGTTTTAGTGAATTGGGGCTTTATTTTTTTTATTATGTAGCACTAATGGACATGTATTTTGCACCTATAGATGTATAACTTTTGCAGTTGATCTATTGTGTAAATTCAGAAACATGATTTTACAAATAATTTTAGTATCAGTCATTCGTCTTTAAGCAAATACAGTCTGATGAGGTGATGTTTTGGAGGGCAACATAGGGTCTGTATCTCAAGCATCTCAAAGTCACTGTTTAACAACCCTGATTAGGGAATATGCTGCACCTTTGTTTACTGAATATTTCATATGAATTTAATGGCGCTGCTTAAATGTTCTTTGTCATTACTGTTTGCACAAGCTAAAATACTGGTCCACAGTAGTTTAAACTTCAGTGTAGAATATGCAGGTATCTCAAAGACCACATTATGTGTCATAGTTCAAACTTATTCCAATGATCCAGCTGCAGTCTGAACATGTGACACACAGCAAAAGCACTGTGGTGCTGTATTTTGATGTGCATACCCTAAAAAGTTCAATTATAGGTGACTGTCACAAAGACGGCTGCAGCGGGTGACGTCAGACCAGAAACAGGAACCGACTCAGAACACAGGTTTTTGAATGGTGAAGGGGCTGATGCACAGTTTAATAATTAAATAGATAACTAATAAAAGGTTTTTAACAAAAACAGCACATGGCACGTGAGGCCAAAATAAACAGACAAACAAAACGGACTAACACTTAAACAAACAGTGGACTAACAAACACAGTGAGTGAAAACAACGGTTATATATATTTTACTTTGTTTACTTTTCTCGTTTTTAATTCTCTTCTCTCCAGACCCATTCTGCACTCACCGAACACACAACCCTGAGTGAGTCAAAACATGCTGCTTTTATGCAGCTGTACCGAGACTCGACTGCTAATGAATCATTCAATCGGAGCCGCGGTACAACTGCACGGGAAGTGAATAACGTGCAATTCCCCGTGCTCACATATTATTACATTTTACCTGCATGTGAAGTGCTGGGCAATCCTCGTGCCTAAATACAAATATACATATACATATTAAACACACTATTTAACAATGTTACACAGACCCATTTATATCCCGTGTACCAATGACTATACACCAACATTAACATACAACATATAACACAAAATACACACATGGGTGGGCACTTTGCCACAGTGACCAGTAAAGATTTTTTAGTTAGTGCTCCTTTACATTTTAACCACCAGCTATGGCCCAATTGCAGTTTTCACAGCTTCTGCTTGGTTGTCTTATTGTGAAATACTGTGCCAGTTTAACAGCATCATTTATAAACGTTTCAAAATCCTTTCATTAAGTAAATAGTTGCTATTTACACAGTACAAGGAGTATTGAAATTGATAAAGATGAATCAGTTATTGCTGCATCCAATAATATTTAAATAGTCAGGAAGAAATTTGGTTTGACAGCATCTGTTTTTGATTCTAGGGCTGATGTCAGCAAATTGAAATTCGAAGCGAAGACATTTTACATTATAGGCATTCAGAAAGAGGTAAGCTAAAGCCATGTATCAAGCTTATATATATATATAGTATTTATTTAGAAGATTGTTCACTTTCTAAATGTTCTGAAATGTGTTTGATTTAGAGCAGATTATTTATACACCATTGTTGTTGTTAACAATTCTTCTTATTATTGTGTCTGTAACCAGGGTTTGTTTACCAGTTATGCATTATTAGTCTATAAGAAATCCAAGGGTCAAGTGTCTTTAACCACCAGTTACAATAGTAATTCACAAAGGGCCTCCTTTATGAAAGGGCACTAAATTTGGAGTTAGCACGCACATAAAGTAGTGAGCCTAACGTGCGTGATAAATCTAAATTTACTGCCCTATTTACTAACAGAAAATGCATTAAAATATGTGAAGAGTATTTGGCTAATTTACACACCATACCATGCACACTACATGCATTGTGAGTGATAATTTAATGTGCATGATAATGCCACAGACCGTGATATAAAAAGCCCCAGCTGTATAGGCGTATCTTTTGGTCACTGGCTTATAGTGAAAGGTGGAGGTCCCATACAATCACCAAAAATGAGCCATCAACAAACACAGCAGTCAGCAGGGGGCAGGCAGAGGCAACGTAAAGTGAAACTGCACTGCTTACCTTTTAATTTTAACATGTATTCATTGTCTCATGTAAAAAAAGAAAAAACAGCCTTTTCCTTTCTCCTTTAATGCATATACAATAAAAGTCATATTGTGCAATGGCATATTTTTCTTTTTGTTCTGCTTACTTGAGAAATATTGATTGATGAGGCATACCCTCAATTCTCTTCCTTCTCGGCATTGCCGCCCTGCAGAGGCTAGATGAATCGGGGTGACAGTGCTATGTGAGTACAATCGATAGCACACATCCTGTAAACTTGTCCTCTGTCTGGGAAATTTAATATAATTCCCTGTGAGCTTTAGCAGGGTTTTTTCTTTTTGTAAATTGCTGTTTATTAAATAGGTTGCAGTTTAAGCTGAATGACATAGTTTTAAATAAATAGCTAATATTATTTAAAAAGCAGGGGTGTCAAACATACGGCCTGCGGGGCAATTTTTGGTGGCACGGCCATTGGTTTCTAAAATTGCATTGATATACTGTATCATTTTGGAATTTTTTAATAAAACAACCTGCCTCTTTAATATAACATGCCTATTCAACATGTGCAGTGTGCATTGTATGAGTGACATTTCCATTAAGCCAAACACAGCTCAAAGATGTAGTAAAATAGCCAATAAAATTGCACATGGATCCATTTCCTCACACGCATGTGTAACAGCACAGAACACATAATTTTGATTAGGATAGCAAAGCGAAGGCATGCTTAAACTATTTATTTTACATAGTGTAAAATTTTAAATCAGTAGCCAAAAAGTAACTGGAGATGTCACGGAATCGAAAGGTGGAGGTGGAACACAGAAGATTCCAAAATCGTTAACCAGATGATGATTTGTTCAATAAATAATTTTGACGGCAAGGCAATATGTCTGATTTGCAGTGCAAAGGTTGCAGTTATGAAAGATTATAACATACACCGTTACTATGACGTGCTGCACAAAGCAACCTATTTTGAGTTTACTGAAAGCTATGGAGTCAATGAGGTTTTTCTGAAAATGAGAAGAAAAAATTATAGTGCTGTGGATGCCATGAATATCACAACCACAGAAAAGGACTTTTTTAAACTTCAAGAAGCCATGGAAACTGCAGAATTACCTTTGAAGAAACTAACTGGGATTACAACAGAGTGTGCACCATATATAACTCGACAAAAGGCTAGCAGAATGCTGGAAAAAATTAAAGAAAGAAATGCAGAAGTACCCATTTTCTTACACTGGATTCTGCATCAACAGGCATTGTGTGAAAAAGTTGCAGAATTAGAACATGTAATGAGCATTGTTATCAAGTGTGCAAGAAAAGAAGTGCCAAGTGTCTGAACAGAAGTCATAAAAAGGTACATTTCAAAGTGGTACTGTTTACTATTTCACATTTTCACAGCTTGTCGGTATCTTTTTTTTCGGTGCTGTTAAAAACGTAATATTTTGGAATGTAAGATAAATGTTGAGACAGCATTATCTACTCTGATAGCTTTTTTTTTTTTTTTACTGCGTGAGATTTGTTTTGAAATAAAATACTCTTCTATTTCCTCCATTATATTACATTTGTGTTATTGAGTTTTTTGTCAGTGTTCTAGGAAAGCTGCTTCTACTTATATCTGCCTATTTCTGTACTATAAAATATATTAAGTAGTATGTTGATTAATTGATTGAAACCGTGCCTGCATACTTATTTATGACTAGGAATCTTTTTTTTTTTTTTTTTTTTTTACATTGCGGCCAACCAAGTGAACAGTCTTAATTTAAATGCCCCTTGCTGCCAGATTTTTTTATAACCATGTAATTCAGCAAGATGTATTTATTTCGTGTTAGTGAATCAGTGAATCAGACGAACAAATCTGGTTAATTGATTCATTAAATTGAACGAATCAAACTAAATGAGTAAGTAAAAAGAATCGAACTGCACATCACTAGTTTTCAGGCAAGAAAAATAGCATGCCTATCAGTGGTTAAAGCCTGGTTTCCATACGCACTAATACGTGATCACTTTAATGAGCGCACTAAAATTAGCGTCCTTTAGTCAATACCATATGAATACATCTCATTATTTCATTATTCTGAGCTGGATGCTCATTTAAATACATCAGCATGCATCAGAGAAAGAATGAATCTTGGATATAAATCTCCCTCCCGACCTGTGAGGGCACTGTGTAAATGAAACTGTGTGCCCCGGACTGGATGGTCTGACAATTCATTCCAGGGAAAGGTGGAAGACGGCCATCTAGAAAGGGGGTGGAGCTATGGTACAACAAGTAATCCCCCGAGAAGGGAAGCAATGTGGCAACCGTGGACTGGAGGAGAAACAGCTGCACTCTCTAACCAGATGCTGGGCGATCTGTTCCTTTGTTATGGTTAACAACGAACTGGTAAAGGAAAACTATTAGCATACCCTGAGTGTTTTGTTTGTTTGTCATGTCTAATTATATTTGTTTGTTCTTGTTAGGCGGTTAACACAATCCGGAGCTATTGTTTAAGGCCAGCACCAAACCCGGACAACACTTCACCACTGTGCACGAATAAATTGTATTTCACAATTTATTCGTTTCACTTGCACGGTAGCACTCACTGTGGAGTTAGCACTCATCGTGTGTGTGTCTTGTGTGTATTTAATACTGTGTTTATTATTTCGGGACTGTAACCCGTGTTTAACAATGCAGTGCACATTGTTGTGTATTGCCTGGGATTGTCATTTACGGTCTTAACAACCTGGACTAGAAACAGGATAAAAATAAACAAATAATTGTTTCACAATGAACTTAGGTGTTTGTCATTCCTTGAGCACTGTATCACCTCTACACCTGTGCACTGCAACTCACTTGGCCACAGCATTACAATAAAAATCACATATTCATTCTGACTACCATAGTATGAAGCACTAAATTTAGTGCACGCCATAAAATGCCAAGTATTGCAGGAGATAATTAATAAAATTGCAACAGTAAAAACGGAAATCTTTAACGTGCACACTAATTGCAATTATCGCGCACCATAAAATTTAGTGTCCTTTCGTAAATGAGGCCCTTAATCTATGTGTAATAATGACATATCCAAGTCATGTGCTACAAAGTAGAGCTGGTATTTAGTAATTATATTTTACCCACAAATATAATTACCTGTAATGTTTTAGAGTGTGTATGATGATGTTTTCCATGTTGTTTTTATTTCATTCTATAAAATGAATGATTCGTTTATATTACAGATCTCTTTCAAGGGCAGGATGCAATGTAATAAACTGGTGGGTCAGAGATTCTTGAAGGCCTAATAGCCTCCATAGCCCCTTGGTTCAATCAAATGACATTTTCAAGAGTGGAACTACAGTAGAAAGCTACCAACCAAACTCATATGTCTGAAAATGTAACAGTTTGAGCTACTAAGGAATTGCATTGTACCTAAAGAGCAACTTGTTACAGGTGTGAAATATCAGTTGTCTTAACCAACAAGAATTATATATATATATATATATATATATATATATATATATATATATATATATATATATATATATATATACACACACACAGTGCCTTGCAAAAGTATTCAGACCCCTGACCAATTCTCTCATATTACTGAATTACAAATGGCACATTGAAATTTCATTCTGTTCGATATTTTATTTTAAAACACTTAAACTCAAAATCAATTATTGTAAGGTGACATTAGTTTTAAGTTGGGAAATATTTTTAAAAAAAATAAAAAACTGAAATATCTTGCTTGCATAAGTATTCAACCCCCACACATTAATATTTGGTAGGGCCACCTTTCGCTGCAATAACAGCTTTAAGTCTTTTGGGGTAAGTATGTACCAGCTTTGCACACAGTGTTGGAGTGATTTTGGCCCATTCTTCTTAGCAGATTTGTTCCAGGTTATTCAGTTTGGTTGGACGACGCTTGTGGACCGCAATTTTCAAATAGTGCCACAGATTCTCAGTGGGATTGAGATCAGGACTTTGACTGGGCCACTGTGGGACATTCACCTTTTTGTTCTTGAGCCACTCCAATGTTGCTTTGGCCTTGTGCTTGGGATCATTGTCCTGCTGAAAGGTGAATTTCCTCCCAAGCTTCAGTTTTTTAGCGGACTGAAGCAGATTCTCTTGCAATATTTTCCTGTATTTTGCTCCATCCATTCTTCCTTCAATTGTAACAAGATGCCCAGTCCCTGCTGATGAGAAGCATCCCCACAGCATGATGCTGCCACCACCATACTTCACTGTAGGGATGGTGTGTCTTGAGGCATGGGCAGTGTTAGGTTTGCGCCACACATAGCGCTTTGAGTAGTGGCCAAAAAGCTCTATCTTGGTCTCCTGACCACAAAACCTTTTCCCACATTGCAGCTGGTTCACTCTCATGCTTTCTGGCAAACTCCAGACGTGCTTTCAGATGGTACTTTTTGAGTAACAGCTTCTTTCTTGCCACCCTCCCATACAGGCCAGTGTTATGCAGAGCTCTTGATATGGTTGACTGGTGCACCATTACTCCACTCCCAGCCACTGAACTCTGTAGCTCCTTCAAAGTGATTGTTGGCCTCTCTGTGGCTTCTCTCACAAGTCTCCTTCTTGTTTGAGCGCTGAGTTTTGAGGGACGGCCTTTTCTTGGCAGTGCCTGGGTGGTGTGATGCAGCTTCCACTTCCTGATTATTGATCCAACTGTGCTCACTGGGATATCCAAACACTTGGATATTATTTTGTACCCTTTCCCTAATCTATGCATTTGTATTACTTTATCTCTAACTTCTGTAGAATGCTCTTTGGTCTTCATTTTCCTTCAGATTCACAGCCTTACCAATGATCCTTCAACAGTGGGGTTTTTATCCAGAAAATGTGACAGCAACTTTAATGGTTCACAGGTGGAGGCCAATGGTAAGGTAATTGTGTCCTCGTTAGGGCAATTTCTTTCATTGGTGCAAACTGGGAGCTTCCACAGCACAGGGGTTGAATACTTATGCAAGCAAGATATTTCAGTTTTTTATTTTTCTTAAAAATATTTCCCAACATAAAACCAATGTCACCTTACAATAACTGATTCTGAGTTTCAGTGTTTAAAAATAAAATATCAAACAGAATGAAATTTCAATGTACCATTTGTAATTCGGTAATATGAGAAAATTGGTCAGGGGTCTGAATACTTTTGCAAGACACTATATATATATATATATATATATATATATATATATATATATATATATATATATATATATATATATATATATATATATATATATAGACACGCACACACACACACACACTGGGTGTACAAAACATTAGGAACACCTCCCCAATATTGAGTTGCACCTCCTTTTATCCTCAGAACAGCCTCACTTCGTCGGGGCATGGTCTGTACAAGGTGTTGAAAGCGCTTCACAGAGAGGCTGGCCCATGTTGACTCCAATGCTTCCCACAGTTGTGTCAAGTTGGCTGGTAGTGGATATCTACCCCGAATAGTTGGGTAGGCCACTGCAGTAAGCTGAATTCACTGTCATGTTCGCGGAACCATTCCTGGACAATCCTAGCCTTGTGGCATGGGGCATTATCCTGCTGAAAAAATCCATTAGCAGATGGATACACTGCTGCCATGAAGGGATGCATCTGATTGGCAATGATGTTCAGATATCCTGTGGCATTCAAATGTTGCTCCACTTTTATCAAGGGGCCCAATGTGTGCTATGAAAACACACCCCACACCATCACACCACCACCACCAGCTTGCAATGTTGACACACAGCATGATGGATGTATGTTTTCATGTGGTTTTCTCCATACCCTAGTCCTCCCTTCAGCTTGAAACAGCAGGAACCAGGATTTATCAGACCAGGCAATGTTTTTCCAATCCTCCAGTGTCCAGTGTTTATATTCCTTAGCCCACTGCAACCACAGTTTCTTGTGTTTTGCTGAAAGAAGTGGAACTCTGTTAGGTTGTCGGCTGCCATACCCCATTCGTGTCAAAGTACGATGAGTTGTGCATTCTTTTATGGGACTTTCGGCACCAATGTTGTACGGGACTGTCAGTTGACTAACTGTAGCCCGTCTCTTTCTCTGCACAATTCGTGTCAGCCTCCTTTAACCTCTTTCATCAATGAGCCATTTTCGACCACTGGCCTGCCATTGGCTGGATGTCCTTTGGGTGGTGGGGACCATCCTTGATACACATGGGAAACTGTTGAGCGTGAAAAACCCAGCAGCGTTGCAGTTCTTAACACACTCAAACCGGCGCGCCTGGCACCTACTATCATACTTCGTTAAAAGGCACTTAAATTATTTGTCTTGTCCATTTACCCTCTGAATGGCACACATACACAATCGATGACTTAATTGTGTCAAGGCTTAAAAATCCTTCTTTAACCTGTCTTCCCTTCATCTACACTGATTGAAGTGGATTTAACAGGTTACATCAATAAGGGATCATAGCTTTCACCTGGATTCACCTCGTCAGTCTATTTCATGGAAAGGGCAGGTGTTCCTAATGTTTTGTACATTCATATATATATATATATATATATATATATATATATATATATATATATATATATATATATATATAGAGAGAGAGAGAGAGAGAGAGAGAGAGAGAGAGAGAGAGAGAGAGAGAGAGAGAGAGAGAGAGAGAGAGAGAGAGGAGCCAACATGTCCATCCTGAGGACTCTAGGAGCTGCTATATATTACCTTGTAACATATCGGGTGTTACAAACAAGGACATGTAGTCTCATCTATTAAGTAATCAATGTTCCCCTAATTCATTAGTTACAGTAAGATGACTGGCATTTCATTCTCACAAGAAGCCCTGCTAATACACAACTACAAATTAATATATGTTATTAAATTGAAGAGAAAACAGAAAATCTATCTAAAAATCATCTTGCTTGTCTGGTTTGCTTCTCACAATAAATATATAAGATTGAATTTGTTAAAAATCTCTACTGTTGCTTACCTTAGTATTTGAATCATTCACAAAGACACCTGTCCTGAACATGTCCATATGTCTCCATCTTCTTTGTTACACTTTTATAAACTAATAGCAGGCTGGATTGACTAAGCTTTTGGTCCAGTCTGTTGTTTCTCAACGGTTTATATATTCTGTAACATCAGTTCAGTAGATCAAGTCCAATTTATATTTATATGTAATTTACATATGGCACACAGTATGTTTAAACAAGATCTGTGTTGGATTCAGTCTTCTGTAGTTCCCTCTCTCCCAGCATGACAGTCTTGCTTGCAGAACAAAATGTCATGAACTTTGTGTTTTAACACTTAATGCACACATGTTTCTCCATCCCCCTTTTTATTTTGCTACTCATGCATCTTCCTTTGAACCATTGCAAAAATATAATATGGTTTAAAGGGTCGACTGTTGCAAATTCAGAATTTGACATTCAAATGTGATTTGCATGTAGTAAATGTTACCCAGTAATAGACTGGCATCCTCATGTGTTATTGATATACAATGGAATCCCTCTATTATTACCACAAACACAATATGCTCGTCAATGGGAAAGAGCAAAATAGTCTTACCAGAGAGCCCGTCCTTCAGATTGAAAGAGACTGACAATGAGTGGTCTAATGCTGAAATGGTCTTTGTGTCAACCTGGCTAGAAGCATGGAGTATGTATAAGTAAATGCACAAGTAAATATTTGATAATAATCAGTTATGTAGTACTTTTTTTATTGTATTGCCTACTTTTGTATTTGTTGTAGTCAAATGTGTTGTTTGTGGTTTCTAGTTAAAATGATTGTAGCTTAAAAATGACTTCCTTTTCAATCGAAGATGGCCACCAAACATCGTTTATAGGATTTATAGTCTGCCTATTGGTAGGTGTCATTGAGCTCTTACTGTCAAAGCTGCCGATAGGCCCCCTTCCCCCGATGACCTCCTCTGTCCTGCCTACCGAGGGGATAAAACCGTCATGCAGGGAAGGATCGACCTCTTTTCGCTTCTCAAGTTGGTAAGACCATCTGTGTTGCATTGAGCCCACTTTTATTACTTAAAAGCGCTGTGTTGAGTTTGCTGCTAGTTCCCTTACACTTCATGCTGAAAGCTGGCTTGCCGCTTTCACAGAATCAGTAGCTCCGAAATCATAGCCCTTTTTTCTCTTTCTAATAACTGTAACCTTCAGCACCAGCCCATTTGCATTGCAGGCTGCTTTGTCTTTACTGTGTGTCGTCTGTGAGTCGACTGCCTATACAGTATTGATTTTAAAGGAGTCAGTGTGTGTCTTTCACTCTTTTTTTACTTGGGAGAGTGCTGTTACTCCACCGGGGCTAGGCTTGCCTTGCTGGGGCCGCCAGTCGGGGTCTTGTTGTTTTGATTGTGCTGCGCGTCCTCGCGCTGGGTTGTGCAGAGGACTAGCTGCAGCATGGCTGCTTACAGCCTGAACCAGCTGTGTATTCCTCACCGAGGCCCGCCCCGTTGATGAGTTGAGAAATCTTTTGCCGGCTGTGTTGACCCACCACCATGTGTGTTGGGCCTTACAATCAAAAAGACAATGTGCTCTCCCCTATCTGTATTGTACTGTATTATTACTGTATTATTGTGTATATTTGATGTATTGCTGTCAATCAGCCACTGTGGCTTCGGCCCTTGTGTCCCCCTGTTGTACGCTACGCGCTGCCCAGGTGTGTGACCACACAGTTAGGGTAGGCACCGTTGCATTGCTGCCCCCCGGTGTTTTTTAAATACCGCGGTACGTGCTCGGCCCATGTTACTTCGGTACCACGGTGCGCACGGCACTCATTGACACATAGTACCCAAGGGACCCAGCGATGATGGGCAGGGCTGGGTTTCATGCCTGCAAGGCCTGTGGGACTAACATCCCACAGGAAGACAGGCATATCCTGTGTGCTAGGTGCTTAGGCACTGAACACGCCACTTCAGCCCTACAAGGCTCCTGCAGCATCTGTGTGGCTTTTCAGCCCCGAATGCTCGCCAGTGGCCTGGAGAGAGTTGGATAGGGGTGTTCTTCGTCCCCCGTAGCAAGTCCTTCCCAGCCATGCTTATTGACGCCATCACAGAGCCCCAGGCATCTGTGTCCACCTTCAGCTGCTCCCCTTCGCCTACAGAGAAATGGGTGAAGAAGTTTCGGCAGGCGCGGGACATTATGGACATGAAAGCCCAGATTGCTCGCATTATGGAGTTTCTAGAGAGGTAGCAGGCCCCGATGGCTCTGGCCGCATCCCCTCTTGAGGCACCGCCCTCACCCACAGTGCCACTGAGGGTTGCTGTACAGTCCCCTGGTCTCCCCGTGGGAACAAGCGGATGTTCCAACGAGGACGCGCTTTCCATCACCCCTGGAGGCTTGTGGCCTCGAACCCAGTTCACGGCACAACAGCTGCACTACTGGCACGCTTGCATTTCAGATGCTTGGGTTACATGCTTCAGTTTTGCTTGGGACCTCCTCCTTTTCGCGGCGTATTTACTACTTTCATGACGGATCCACTCTAGGCATCCTGGACATGCGGCTGCTCAACCGGGCGACTGGTTTACCACAGTGGACTGGTGGGATGCGTGTTTTCACGTCTCCATTCATCCATAGCACAGAACATACCCCCGCTTCGCCTTTCAAGGCAACAAGTTTTCCGTGCTGCCGTTTGGCCTTTCCCTGGCTCCCCATACTTTTTCAAAGTGCGTAGATGCTATCCTGGCCCCCTTGTGGATGCAAGGGGTCAGAGTGATGAACTACCTTGACAACTGGTTGATCTGTTCCCAGTTGTGAGAGGGAGCGGTGGCCCACACGGCACTTCTGACGCCTGTGCAGTGCACAACGTATGTGGGGCGACAGAGTAGCAGCTCTCTAGCACCAACTCTCCCTGTTTGGACATGGATTGAGGGTGCCTCTTATCTTGTGCCAGAAATCAGCCATCGAGCTGGGCTTACTGCGCATGCGCCCACTGCAAGCGTGGCTGAATGCGTTTCGTCTGCATCCCAAGCGCGACAAATAACGTCGGCTGACAGTGTGTCATGCATGCTCGCTGGCCCTGCGCTGGTGGAGGATGATGCCAAGGGGTCTGAATGGGAGTGGTTTCCAACCGCCGGGTACTGACGATGAATGCCTCCAACTTGGGTTGGGGTGCAGTCTGCAAAAGCAGAAGAGTCAGCAGACCCCATGGTACTCCCTCCACCGCTTCGGCGGTCCACTCAGTGTTGACGCCCTAGCCCACGTATGGCCCAGAGTGCTCCTTTTTGCGTTCCCAGCCATTCTCGAAAAGGTACGGTCAGAGAAGGCGTTAGTTCTCCTAGTGGCCCCCAGGTGGCCCAGGAGAATCTGGTTCTTGACCCTGTGCCAGCTACTGAACGGCCCGCCTTGGGAGATTCCGCTTCGCCTGTATCTCCTCAGTCAGACGAGAAGCACGCTTTGGCACCCGGAGCCGGGCAGGCTCCAGCTGTGGGTCTGGCCCCTGAGAGGGACCGCTGGTCAGCCTTAGGGCTGTTGGATGCAGTTGTGGGTACCTTGCAGAATGCTAGGGCGCATTCCACTATGTCATTGTACGCCTATAAGTGGAAATATTTCCAGGACTAATGGTCATGATCCAATCTCTTGCCCCATGCCTGTCATCTTGCAGTTTCTGCAAGATCTGCTTGAGGCTGGTAGATCACCTTCCACACTGAAGGTATACCTAGAGGCTATTTCTGTTTGCCATGCCCCCATTAACTCAATGTCCCCAGGCGTGCATTTTCTGACTACCCGGTTTCTCCGAGGCACTTGGCGGTTGCGCCCTCCTTGGAGGGCCACTCTCCACGAATGGAGCCTTGAGGTTGTACTGGAGGCTGTCATGCAGGCCGCGTTTGAGCCTATATACTCCATTGAGCTGAAGTATCTGTCTATGAAGACAGTCTTCCTCTTGGCTATCACCTCCGGGCGCTGTCTGTGCATAGCTCCAGCATGCGTATTTTTGATGATGGTAGCAGAGTGTCAATGCATGCAAACCCTGCTTTCCTCCCCAAGGTGGTCACAGCCTTCCACATTAATCAGTCTGTGGAACTGGAGTCCTTTCATCCACCACCGTTTACTTCAGAGGTTAGGATTGAATTTCCTCTGCCCAGTTCGGTCACTGAGATGCTACATGGATAGGACGAGAAGCATTGCGTCATTCTGACCTGCTCTTTGTCTGCCATGGGACACGGACCGTGGTCGTCGTCATGGTTTTGTTGTGAAAAGTGGTAGATCCTTCCCTGCGTGACGGTTTTATTCCCTCGGTAGTCGGGACCAAGGAGGTCATCGAGGCAAGGGGCCTATCGGCAGCTTTGACAGTAAGCTCAGTGACACCTACCAATAGGCAGGCATATATCCCATAAACGATATTTGGTTGGCATCTTCTTTTTCAGGGAACCAGGTTTACGGTAAGTAACATTCTGTAAATCTTACCTACTGTGCATCCCACGCGTTATATGTCTCAAATGTCCAGTTTAAAAAAAAAAAAAGAAAAACAAAACGTGTTATTGTAAAAATGTATTTTAAAACAGGGTATCTGATACTGCACTAGGTTAAAGAAACATCTGTCTGATATCAATGCTTTCAGATAGTGTTGGCCTTGCTTGGTCATTTAACCTGGAGTGTTCCCGGATTTTCTGCCTCTTAATTTATTATATCAACACCACAATTTACTCGTAACTTGACACTTATTACTGGTACTGAAGGGATAAAAACTATTAAAAAGACTAATGGATAACTCAACACTGTTGTTTCACGTGACTGATCTACTTGACACTTGTTTCACTTGACTGTGTGATTGGTGTGTGATTTTGAAGGTGATTGGTTACACCTGAGCTCATTTTGGATTGCTATTACAAGGAGGGTCGACACTTATCCAACCAAGCTGTTTCAGTTTTTATTTTTAATTCATTTTCTACAAATTTCTACAATATTTTTTTCACTTGGAAGTTGTGGGGTAGGATGTGTAGATAAATGAAAAAAAATAAAAAAATAATGCATTTTAATTCCAGGCTATAAGACAACATAAGGTGAAAACTTTGAAAGATTTTCTATAGGTACTGTGACTTTGAAACTTTAAAAAGATATCCATGATATCCATGACACTATATATATATATATATATATATATATATATATATATATATATATATATATTATATATAAATGTCACTAGACAAAACCCCAACCACAGAACCCCCCCCAATAAAGTAGATTTCAAACCTTGACAGACGCAGGTACTACATGGGCCCTGTCTGTGGTTAACGGGAAATGATTGTTATCTACAAGTTTTCAGCCTATATTGTCTCTTGTCTGATTTGTATCCTTTTTCTTCAATCAAAAGCAGGTGGTGATACTGTTGTGGTGACAAACAATGGAACCTATTCATAAAGCTTTTTAAAAAGTTCTTTAAAGAATGTTTTCGTTTGTGAACTGTGTTCAGAAATTTTCATTCACAAATTGCACAAACAGTAGAATAAGATACAGTGAAAATGTGGGATAGAGTTTTTTAAGCATTCCATTACATTAGAATGTTCATCGAGACTGAAGAAGTTTGACCTTATCCATTATGCCAAATAACCTGCATATTGTTTTTCAATTATCTTTTTTCATTTTTGTGAAACATGCCTGACATTTATTTTTATTTTTATTACTAATTAAGTATGAAATGTGTTTTTTCAAGTGCCCATTGCAAGCACAGCTCTTTGTGAGGGTGACATTGAACTTAAGCGCTTGAGTTAAGCATGATAATGATTTGCAGGCTGTGATATTCCTGTACTTATGCATGAATTCACTTTTAAATGCTGTTATGATTGCATATTACCCAAATCCGAGGGTATAGTTTGATAAACGATTGAGACTGATTACTTGCGAATCCACAGTTGACATGCATGACCACGCATTGAAAGCTCAGCATATGAACTAGTTTAATCACACCCTATAATTTCACTAAGAGAATATTTGCTTTAAATGCCTGCAACCATTTTATTTTATTCCAAATGTATTTCAAAATAAAATAAAAAAACAGATGTTCCCTAATATGCTTTATTTTTTGTAATCACCAGAAGAAGCTAGTACTGACATTCCACACGTCTTCACCTGCTGCCTGCAAGCATCTCTGGAAGTGCGGGGTGGAAAACCAGGCTTTCTACAAGTATGTATTGTAGCATTGTTTAACTTCACACACGGGCAAAAGGGAAGTTCAAAGTAATCATCACCTGCTTTATCCGTTGTAACTGACATCTATAACTAACTCCATTCCACCCTTAATTCTTTCCGGCTTTCATGTGTCAGATAAAATGTTTGAAATAGAAAAGTGGACACAAACAGCCTTTCTGCTTTACAAAGCATGTGTTATGTGAAAAGAATACGTTAAAAACATGTTTAGGTTCAAAAACTGATATAGCTTTCTTGTTTTCAAGTTTTTAAAATTTTTCAAAAATAGGTATTGATACCGATACCAAAATGAGGAAGTAACTGGAACACACATTACAATGAAATAGCTTGGAATGGCCCTCTTTCATCCAAAAAGATACTCCCCAGACAGCACACTCCAGGGAGCACAGTATGTAGAATAATGTAGATACAAATCTCCAGCTGAGTCGTTTACCTAATTACACCAGCTGTCCACCCAAATGTGAAGTGGGTTGCAGACTTAAATATGCGGCAGCCCTGGGCCAGCACAGTAGTGTGAACAGGATTTTAGTGAGGTCAAATCCTAGGTGCCTTAATACATGTGATTTGGTTGTTATTTTTGGTGTGTGTAAAATGTTATTGTTTAATTATCATGTAAAACATGTGTTTGATGTATCATAGTTAAATATTGATGTGTTTTATCAGGTATGGAAATATGTTGATTTATTAATGTTAAACACAGTGGGAGTAGGTCACGACGGGAATCATAAGAAATTGAGGGAGGGGAGCACAAGGCCATAACATGCTCTATACACGGCTAGATATTTAATGATCTGTTTTTTTTTCTTAATAGATATGCAAAATCCAGTCAGATTAAGACTGTGTCCAGCAGTAATATATTTTATAAAGGCAGCCGATTCCGATACAGGTAAGCTGTTTTCATTTTTATATTTTATCTAGAATATTTCTTATACCTATATTACTATATAGAATATTTCTTATACCTTTACAATTGCACTTAGATTTATACATTTAGCCAGTGATGATGTGATCCATACATAGTGAGTGTTTATGTAAACATTAGGAGATTTATGATGTAGTTTAACTAATTTACAAAATGAACATTTTGGGGTTGATGTAAGGATATGGGCAAACCCCCCATAACCTCTAAAAATGCACCGTATGAAAAGAATGATGTTCACCTGGCGTTCTGCACCCGCTATCAAATGTGCACTTTGCCATCAATAATCTATTAAAATGATATTGAAATGCATTCAAATGAAGAAAAGAGCATAGAATTGGGCAGGATCTGGATACTAAGTGGGTGCACACATTACAATTTGATGTAATGATTTTGCCTTGAACTTAGGTAATTGCTGATGCTCGAAAAACTACATCTGTTCTTACAAGGTGCAAACCATTGTAGTAGTGAGTAGTAAAGAGCTGTATGAAAGCACACACCTGCAGAGGCCTGGCATTGGCTTTAGAATGGCTGCTGTAGTACACTTCCTGATGCGACGAGACTTGACTCTTGTTGAGGGGAGGAAGGAACGAATTCGGAAGAGAAGGGCAAGACAAAGTAGACCCTGCATATTCAATCCCAGGGTTACTTTGCTGATCTAAAGGGTTATTGTCTCACTCCACAGGTCATCCTAGACCAAATAGCTGAATTGAGGGATGAGCTAGACCTCAGTCTCAATCTAGGGCCTGCTATACCTGCACATGTGAAAGTGTTGTGTTCTCTGCACTACTTAGCCTCTGGTTCCTTTCAGACCACAGTTTTCCAAAATGCTAGGTAATTGTTTTGATGTCATACTGAAAAGGGCAGGCCAATACATATCATTTCATAAGGATACTAGCATAACTGATGTTGGCTGAGGCTTTTCCAAAGCGTGACCTCAGCCGTAAGGACTTTCAGCTTTTTGGTTTGTATTTTTTTGCTCCACAAATGTCATATAGCACCTACTGCTCTCTGGACTCATAACCTCCTGGCTGCAAGTGCTGCCACTAAATAGACCGATGCACTCATTGAGACCCTCATTGTCATAACTGTGGATCATTATTTGTGCATTGAGTAATTTGCATTGCTCTTAAGCTGACAGAGGGCATAGTGCAGAATAATTGTCTGGCTGTAATGCAATTTGAATTTTGCATATGCAATTATTAGCATTGTGCCTATATTTGTATCTACTCCTTTATTTTATATATTTTCCCCCCATCTGTTTGTTATGATGTTTGTAACCAGTCTGAATGGTTTCAAGCAAAAGACAAACAAACAGGGCATTAAGCAGGGTGACATCCAATATGTTTCTTTATGAAGTAATGCGTAAATTGTTTTGATTAAAAAAAAAATTAAAAAAGCCTTTCAAAATTAAAACTAGTTGATCAAATAATATGAAAAGTCATATTTCATGGCCTTAATAAAGTTGCATAAAGCAGATTCCTTAGAAATCTAAATACAACTGTCCTTTGCTTGTTATTATAGTGGAAGAGTTGCAAAAGAGGTCATTGAAGCCAGCTCTAAAATCCAGAGAGATCCCCCAGAGGTGCACAGGTAATAACAGCATGCTGCATTGGAAAGTGTCTTGGGATTGGATCTCTTCAGCTAATACAACGAGTCGGATTTAATCAGACGGGTCATTTATTGCCCCTTATTAACCACTAAACACAATTAAAAGAAGGTTAAAAAAGGTCAGTGATATATCAAGGAGGCTTAGGATGGCAGAATTTAGACCTGCCAGTAGACCATTATAAGGTCAATTGATCTAAACCATGGTGGTTCTGGTGTGCAGATCATTACAAAACACTGCTGTTATGCACATTTTTGCAGACTGAAATACACCAAAGAATCTCACATATAAAGTGTGATATCATTTTATGTAAACTGAGGCATATGGCAGGATGGCTTGGAGGTCAGACCAGGAAGACACAGGCAGGGTACTGCAGGGTTGAGACACAAATGCTCCTGTATTTCTTTAATAATAAAACTAAAACGTTTAAACAAAACAAAACAAAAAGGCACTTTGGCCAAAACAAATAGTGAATAGAGACATAAAAACAAGTATCTTGCCTAATCCAGCACGAGTAGCAATTGTTTGTATATTTTCAGTTCTTACTTTAAGTTCCTCCTCTGAAAAACCCCAACCCAGACTGAGAGGTTCCTGCCTCTTTAATGCAGCTGTGCCTGAGCTTGATTGCTTGTTTGCCGATGGTAAATCGGGCTCAGGCACATTCTACATGTGAATTGATTTGGTAGGGGAGGCAATTAACCCTTCCCTGCCAACCTAAAACAACAGCGCAAGTAAAATGCATTTAAATCATAATACAACAAAATACAAATAAACACAGGGGCTGGGTGTATGTCGTCACAGGGCATAAAAGGATGTAGTATGTAGAATTTGGTTTTACTACTAGGTCCTAGTGATGTTTTTTGTGAAAATGTATAATTTTGTTAGGTTTTAAATATTTTCCTGGCATCCCTGATAACAAACCATTACAACACCTGTTGCAAACAATGTCCGTATTTAGCTCTGCCACTGTTTGGACCAATTGAATAGACCTCAATAAGGACTGATAACCTTTTTTACATTACATATGCAGGTCCACCATTGGCTACAGCAGAAGTTTTAACTCTCTAAACAAGCAGCTGATCATGAACGTGGAGCCCCTATTGCCAGCACTTCCCTCTCCCAGCGAGTCTGAAGAGATTGCCTTTGAAAATGGTAGGAAGGGTCCTTCTTACCGTTGTGATGATCCCATTAGTATCTAGTTACTAATGTAGCAGTATAGTGAATATGGGACTGATTCCAAACAGCTCGTGTTCAAACCAGTTAACAAGAAGGTCTTGACAGCTTTTGTTTTCTTTTTACTATAGCCCCTTCTACTTACTATAAATTGACTAGGTGTGAGTCCATTCATGTGTTATTACTTTAGTGTACTGGAGTGTACAGGATTGCAGTGACGTTTTGAGGTTTGAGGTATATTCTGAAGTTATTCTTGGAAACACTTCCTATTATTATAAATATCTTTGACACTTTTTATAGTCTTTCATTGTATTAAGGCATTCTTTTTTATACGGTTGACAAGGCTGAACCTCACCAGTGTCCAACACTCAAGCATAATCTTTTACTTCAGAACACGTTTTCAATTACTGCTGATTTCTTTTTATATGGAGGCAATATGGTGACCAATGCTTTCCATGAAATCCTTTCTGCAGTATCATGTAACTGCTGCTTGGTGATAAAGAAAATGAGGTAGCTTATGGCTTCCTTTGGGACAGTCCATATCTCTGACCAGCAGGGAGTTTTTGCAAGACATGTTTTGTTGCCCTCCTAAGGCACATATGGCAATATTCAAGTCTCCATGGAAATGCTTCCTTGTGTGGTTAACCCCTGTCCCAGACTACTTCAATAAAATGAATATGGCCCTTAAAAATAACTACTTTTCAAAGAGCTGTTGGAAGTCATAACAGTGATGTTTCAGCTTACCAGTAACTGAATTCCCACACATCAAATTCAACGTCAAATAATTTCCAAAACCACAATCTGCTCAGCTAATTCTAATGATTGAGAAAGAGGAAATTTCATTTCTGCCCTCCTGATCTCATGGGAACAAGTCCTGTGGGACACTATGCTGGGACACCAGGATGGAATGCCTTCATTGTTTTTGTTTCATATAAAAGTATTTAAGCTTTCCAATTGAACCCCATCTGTAGAGATATATAGGGAATGTATACAGCTATTGCCAAAGGTTTTGCTTCACCCTGTAGAATTAACTAATAAAGTCGAATGCAACATTCTGAATAATGTTACATAAACATTGAGTTACATACCGCTTTGTAGTTTTCCGTATGACATATGACATTTTCAGAACCTAAAATGAAATACTGTACTACTATTATGGCTCTCGGTAGACTTTTGCAGCATCATTTTGTGGTTTATTTGATTACATGATGTTAAATAAAATACCTAAATAGATCAGGGGTGTGCAATTTTTTAAAAAACTCATCCAAGGGACAAAATGCTAGCAAAATCTGCTTGTCCTTCTTAAAAATCTACTTGCCCCCACCCCATCACACAAAATACACACAAAAAAGTAGAATATAGCTTGAAGGATTTTGGTTTTATTTAACAGTGAACACAATCAATCAATTAGTGATTAACAGGGGCGGCTCTAGCCTTGTAGCGTGATGGCTTCACTAAATTCTTCACACAAAAGGTTCCCTGTGACATTCTTTCCTGCACTACTCTCACTGAAAAATAAATGCATACATGAATTAATACATAAACACATTGTCATGAGATTTACAAATACATTTTATATTTTTAAAATAAAATATTGTACAGATAATCTAATTTATAAGCGTTTCATTTCTATCATTATAAACATATTTGTCAATCTTCATGTTTTAATTGTTTCACAAATCGATGGATTGTGCATTTCCAATAAATAACTAACATCACCTCTGTCCAAATCTAGTATAAAAAAGGTATTTTTTTTTAATATAGCGTTTAAATCTAAAACATATGTAAATATGGTAAGTGGCAAACTAGGTTAGCAAAACTAAAATCGAATGAAAAAAAGAAAAAAAAATCATTAAATTGTTTGCCAGGATAAGTTTGTCTTGAAATGCTTCTAAACAGTAAACTTCACATTTTTTTTAAACATCCCAACACGTATGCTTGACCACAAAGCTTCATACCTTAGTGGCTATGGAGTTTTATTTTTTTGTTGTTTAGTTTGGTTTTTGTAACTTGAATAGATTGTTGCATTTAAATTTCAGGTTCATGTATTAAGAAAGCAGTATAATTTGTTTGCTAATTTACAAAAAACATAAACAATGCCTTAAGTTTAAAGATTAGTCTGTGCCTTGCTTTCTTGGCAATCAGCTAGCCAATCAGAAGTGATAGGGGTGGGATGTAAACACTTTTAAAAATGTTTGTGTAGGCGCTAGACTTTTGCAATTTAGTTTTCAGAAACGTGGTTGGCTCTCTAGAAATACACCCAGAGTGTTTTTCTAGCAACAGAACAAATAGAGGAAAAATAAATAAATAAAAAGTAATTGTCCAAGGGGCAAAATATAACGGCAAAACTTGTTGTACACGTTGTCGGGCGATATGAATTGCACATGCCTGTGAATATATATATTTTTAAATTGCATCAAATCTAAAATTCCAGGTGGCCATAGCTGTAAAGCCTGCCCTTCACAGTCTACATGGAAAGCCTTCTGGGAACAAGATTTAGACTTTAATCTCCCAGGTGATATCTAGGAATCCATTCTTACCTGAGTGCATTCAATTCAATTAATTTCAAATTGACTACAATTGACCTGAAACTGGATTAAAACTGTGGCAGATGCAAACTAGCACATGATTCGCTCATCCATACTGTGTGTACTTGACCATATTCTGGACATGTTTTGCAGGTAGTTGATTGCACCTCTGTCATTGCGATGTTCGATATAGTACTCAATGATACAGTATTCCTCTGTCTAAGCTGGAGTCAGTCACCCTAGCCTTTGTAACTCTATTACTTAGATGTCTGGATGCTCCACCTTCATGTGCTCACAGGATCAGAGATCTTATGCATGCCCTTACATTGGACAAGATAAAGTTCACACTCAGGGAACCCACTCAGAGAACACAAGAGTTGTATAAAGCATGGCAACCTTTCTGTCCCATGTTGACCAACTCACACTACTAAATGTACCCTTACCATCTCTCTCTCTCTCTCTCTCTCTCTCTCTCTCTCTCTCTCTCTCTTTGTTTCTTGTTACTTTTTTTCTTTTTTGTTAAAAAAAAAATCTGCTATTTGAGATCTATGTCAGGCAGCGCTCCAGATAATAATTGGAACAGTTCTTATATTTAGACCCATATATCAGAAATCAACTAGATAAAATAAGCTAAACATGTATTTAAAAGATAAAATTCAGGTCACAACAAATAAGTAACAGGTATCTGTGGCCTTACACAATTTTTTTTTTTTTTGCAAGAGAATGCACTTCTGTTTCAAAGCATCAGTCTCATTCGCTCTTAAATGGCTGCAATAGGATAGTGAGACGTGCTGATTCTAGACAAAACCATTCAATATATGAGATGGGGGAGGGAAGTGTTATGCATAGGATTATTATTATTATTATTATTATTAATAATGATGTATATGTTTAAGGTAATAGGTTGGATGAAGGTTGTGTATAATTATATAAGTGAAGTGATATTTCACGTTGCAGATGCATTTTTCCAAAGTGACTTACAGTGACTTGGATGTGAACTATTCATCACAACTGCTGCTGCAGAGTCACTTACAATAGGACCTCAGTTTTACATCTGATCCGAAGGACTGCGCACACAAGGAGGTTAGGTGGCTTGCTCAGGGTCACACACAGTGAGTCAGTGGCTGAGCCGGGCTTGAACCTGAAACCTCCAGGTAACAAGCCTCTTTCTTTAACCACTGGACCACCATTTGTTTATTTGTTATTGGGGCTGCATGGTTTGTTAGCTTAACCCAGCATACATTAATACTCATTTTTAGTGGTGCAATCGGCACCCTAATTTCCGAAGACAACTGTATATGTGTATATGTAGGGTATGAACCATGATGGGCCATGCAGTTCCCATGAAATATCGAAAAGCACACCACTTCAGCTGTATTTGTGGCTTTGGAATTGGAAAATATAAAAAATAAACTGAAGGAAAGGCGATCTGAAAGATTCATTGGGATGAAGGTGAAATCCATGTTGAGGGCCCGGAAGACCAGGGTGAAGTCAGTCAGACAGATTTCATGAAAACCATAGATTTTTTTTTTTCTATGAGACTGCTCTTGCTTATTTAGAGAACTGGGGACAGCAATACCAAGATTTGCATAACTTCACATGGATTCTTCTGAACAAAGTTCCATTGTGGAAAGAAATACATACAGCTTATACAGCAATGGATTCATTTACACCTCAGTATTCTGCTGATATTAATGAAAATGATCTGTTTGATGAAGTAACTTGCGTTAAGATGTATGCAAGAGAGCATCTGAACAGCTGGAATGAAGCCAAGACTCCTGAAAATGAAAGATGGACTCACATGTTTAAGCATTTTGACAGCAACCTGATTACCTACAAGAACATCAGTGTGATTGTGGATATCATTCTTGCTGCTTCTGGAACGAGTGCATGTAGAGTGTATGTTTTCTTTAATGAACTCAATGTGGTCCAGTGAAAAAACGCAACTACAAGTGCCCACTATCAAAGCCATGCTGATCACAAGACTCAACTTACAGGAGACTTGTATCCAGTTTTATGACAAAATTGCACAAAATAAGGATGTACTCTATAGGATTAAATATGCAAAGCAAGAATAACTGCTAAGGACTGTGTATGCTTATGCAAATACTGAGTACCGATCTCCTTGGCTTCCTGAGTTTTGTAGTTCACTGTAGGGCCACTTTATGGCTCATTGGGGGGTGGTGGTGGGGTTAAGTTGTATTATAGTTAAGAACAAAGTCAAATGGACAAAAAAAAGTCTAAAATGTGAATCTGAATAATAATAACCCTTTGTTGTAATCAGCAATAAAACATATTTTTTGTAAATAAAAAATCTCAAAAGTTTATATGATTGATTTGCTACTGTGTAATATAATAACTGTACTTGTTTTGAAGAAATAAAATTATAGACAGGAAGATTATTTTATTCATAATGAAAGTTTTGTGACACTTTGAATATCACCATCATTGTGATCAAACATTGCCAAAGTGAAAATAAAAACTCTAGAGCAGTGGTGCACAATTCCAGTCAGGGTTTTTTGTTCCAGTAAGGTCCTAAATCACAGATCAAGTGAAATAACTTTGGACCTGGTGAGACTCAGATTACAGATTTATTATACACTTTATTTATACCGCTTGTAAAACGGCTATTTCAAAGTTAATTAAATTATTAAAACACTTTGTAAAAAAAACAAAAAAAAACTTTTATTGTGTACCAATCTGACGCGATGTCCGGTGCAAGTGCTTCAGATTCCTGCAGTCGCTTCAAATCCAGGTTGGTAATGCAGGGGTGGTGTTTGGGGTGGTTTCACCAAAATGAGCAGCTGCCAGAAGCAAGACAAGAGAGGGCAGCCCTGCTGCAGTGTGTGGAACAGCTGGTCGCTGCTCCAGCCTTAACTTCCACCATGCAGATAATTCGGTCTACCCATGTCCTCAGTAAGATGACAGCAGGAGATGACGTTGAAGCCTACCTGCTGGCTTTTGAAAGGACCGCAACCCAAGAAGCTGACCGCATGACAAGTGCACAAAAATACCACAAAAATACCTACGAGCACAAAAATACCACAGCTGGAGCTACAAGGTGTCTCTACCATCCCGGTCCCAGCTGTTCGATTTGATCCATTTGGCTAACAGATGGATAAAACCGGAAGTGAATAACAGTCACAGGGTCATCAAGGTGATGGATCGCTATCTCCGGGCTGTACCCCCAACAATGAGGAAATGGGTAGACCGGGGAAACCCCAGTACGTTGGACGAGTTCATCGCCTTAGTGGAGTTCCAACCCAGTGTACATCCAGTGACATTTTGGATGAAACCGGAGAGGAAGTGATCGATATAGGCGAAAGCGACGAACCAGAAAATTGGTACAAAACTTTTCCTCCTATAGGCATTTTGGGCAGCAACAAGCAGTAAACAATTAGTAAATGTCCGGGAGAGGGTTGTGTCTGTAAATGGTGTGCCTGTAGTGGGTGCTGTGATGAATCAGAGAGAACACTACATTGTTAGAAATTATTTGTTGTATCAAGTTGCTTTGGTTAACGGTGCTCAGGTAGAGCAGCTGTTGGTACTTCAAGCTTACTGTGTTATGGTATTAACCCTTTGAGTAGTGAGTTTTAGAATGTTTTGATGGGCCCACTGGAGTGAGTTATTTATTTTTAAATTTTCATAATTTTTCATATTTACACTCCTCACATCAACACATTTGTTAGTAGGCCTATTATCAATTTATTACACAATGAAAACATGTAAACAACTATCAAGTATGCTGTTGAAAATTAAACCGATTAGAATGTCAATTTATCATTTGCAGATGTTCGGATTATTTGAACGTTCTAATAAAACATTAAAATCTATGTTACATAAGGTAATTTCAAAAGACAGGAAAGACTGGGATTTGTTACTACCCTACTTAATGTTTGCTGTTCGGGAAGTGCCCCAGTCTTCTACAGGTTTCTCCCCTTTCGAGCTACAGTATGGACGCCAACCCCGGGGGATCCTAGACATTGCCAGGGAGATGTGGGAGGAACAGGACACGTGGGGTAAGAATATAGTTGATCATGTTATCCAAATGCAGGACAGGATAGATAGGGTCACACCCATTGTAACTGGTCGCCTTCAACAAGCTCAACAAAGACAGGCACGACAGTATAACAAGTAAGATAAATCGCAATACTTTAATCAAGACAACCGGATTATGGTGGTAGTGCCCACACCCAAGAGCAAATCGTTCACTCATTAGCAAGGACCGTATGAGATTATTGAACCGGTAGGCATTGTAAAGTATAAGATCGACCAACCCGATAAATGAGAAAAAGAACAGATCTATCACATCAATCTGTTAAAACCGTGAGTAGACAGAGAAGCATTAATGGTAGAGATGGAAGTAGATGACTCTAACCCAGTCCCATTGATAAAAGAGGTACACGCAGTAGAAGAGAATAAGACCGGGCAGATAAATATATGTCCGGCGCTAGAGCAAGAAGAGATAAGGGAGTTACATAAGCAGATGCAGAGTGATCAACATGACATAATAACTCCACCCGGTGTTACAGGGCCCTACCCAAAGCAAAAAAGACAGACATTAGGAAAGAGATCACATGCAACATCTGGGCGTGATAGAAGAGTCATACAGTCCGTGGAGTAGTCCAACAGTCATGGTTGCTAAGCCTAACGGTAAATGCCGATTTTGCAATGACTTCAGAGAATGTTTTTTCTCAGAGAAGTTTGATGCATACTCAGTGTCCAGGGTAGATGAACTTATTGAGAGACTTGGAAAGGTGGAATACTTAAACATCTTAGACCTCACCAAGGGCTACTGGCAGATCCCTTTAACCCCAGACTCACAAGATAAAACGACATTTGCTACCCCATGGGCTCTGTTCCAGTATAAAGTGATGCCTTTTGGACTTCATGGAGCACCCGCAACATTCCATCGTCTAATGGATAAGATTTTAAGGCCACACATAGAATATGCCTCGCGATATTGTTGTGTATTCAGAGTCTTGGGAAGGTCATTTGGATAAAATAGAGGCTGTGATTAATAGTTTAAGAGAAGCAGGGCGAATCCTGAAAAATGCTTTGTTGGTTTGAAAGAGTATCTGGGGTATGTAGTAGGTGGGGGCATCATTAAACCACAAAGTAATAAAACACAGTTCTCAGCTATTGCAGGCATCAAAGTGCTATGGAGTGCAGTGGCAGAGGCAGCCTTCCAGAAAATTGTGAACACCTTGTGTAAGGAACCAGTGTCAGCAGTGCCAGATTTTTCAAAGTTGTATACTGTCCAGACAGACACATCTGGCATAGGATTAGGGGCCATGCTGTCACAAAAGAAGGATGGGGTAGAGCATCTCCAGCTGTATCTGAGTAGGAAATTGTTACCGAGAAAGACGGTATGCTGTTGTGGAGAAAGAGTGTTTGGCAGTGAAATGGGCGATAGAATCACTATATCACAAGTATTACCTGTTGGGTTGAAGTTTTTTCTGGCTACCGACCACTCTCCACTTAAATGGATGAAAGAGAACAAAGAGCGGAATGCTAGGGTAACCAGGTGGTTTCTAACATTACAGCCCTACAAGTTTAAAATTAAACATCTCAAATTGAACAAGTCAGAATGCTAACGCTGATGGTTTGTCGAGGGTACACTGTTGGTGTAACAAGGACACGCAAACTGAGGAGAGGGATGTGTGATATAAAAAGAGTTTTTGAAGGGGGTTGGAAACATTTAGAACAGGTAGTAATCTAGAAATAAACGCGGCTTGTAGCTCCCTGTGTAGTCCGGAAGACTCAGGCAGGACAGAAGCAATACATACAGGCCAGCCAGGGACTACATTTCCCAACAGCCACCTTGAAACCCAACACTGCATGACGGGTAATGGCTTTAGATAGAGGGGGAGACAATAAGGAGAGGTCAAATTCAAGGGCAATACGATCAAAGAGATTAAAGTGCAAGCCGAGAGCGGGATGCTGCACTCTGTTCGAGTTGTATTTCTGAATGGTGAACAAAAAGGACAACAAATAGAATACACTCTTATGATAATTGGGAGACACAGCCCAACAGGGATGGATACTGCACCTGTTTCCCAAGGAGGAAAAGACTGTGGTAAGATGAATTATACCTTGAAGCCTTACCACAGCATTGGAGCACCGCCTATGGAAACTGAGCCCTGGTCAGTGAGTACGCTGTAACCATTCTGTCATCATTCACAGATTTGTTAAGGTGTGAGAATGTGTATGTTTAAAAAAAAAAGGACCTGGCCCAAGACTGTGTGTAGCGGGACTGAAAAAGAAAATAAATAATAATGCCAACGAAGTACGAACATTTCAAGGGAGGCACGTAAACTGTGTTTATGCCTACCGTGCAATTAATAAACATAATAAAAACTCAGGGATGGCGAGTTCAAGGGCACAAGGAAAACAAAGCAATTTAAACACAAAAAGATAAAAAGTTACAAAATAACAGGTTTCCAGGCTGGGCAATGCCTTCACTGGATTCAAGTTTTCTACACAACCAAAAAAAAACCAACCTAAACTGAGAAGCAGAGGCCTCCTTTTATATCAGTGGCTGGGCGCTGATTGATCCTAATCAACCTAATCAACTAATCAACCCAGCCACCTGAACATAATAAACCCAGGCAGGCAGGGGAAGTTAACCCCATCCCTGCCAATTTAAAAGGGCAGAGCTTTGCTCTGCCACACACCTCCCCCCATGTACATACACCGGCCGCACAACTCCCCCCCCCCCCCCCCCTCCTCCCCCCCAAAAACAATTATGGACTTGGGTGGGCTGTTATGGTGGGTGGTGGTGGGCGGGGTTGATGTCGGAGCCCCCAAGACTTATTTGGCGGAGGGGGCCCCGGTTCTTTGGTTGGAGGGGGCGACGGCGGCCCGGCTCCAAGGTGGCGGAGGCGACGGCGGCGGCCGGCTCCCTCTGGTGGCGGAGGCGGCGACGGCGGATGCCGGCTCCCTCTGGTGGCGGAGGCGACCGGCTCCCTCTGGTGGCGGAGGCGGCGACGGCGGCCCGGCTCCCTCTGGTGGCGGAGGCGGCGACGGCGGCCCGGCTCCCTCTGGCTGGCGGAGGCGGCGACGGCGGCCCGGCTCCCTCTGGTGGCGGAGGCGGCGACGGCGGCGGAGGCCGGCTCCCTCTGGTGGCGGAGGCGGCGGCGGCGGCCCGGCTCCCTCTGGTGGCGGCGGGCGCGGCCCGGCGGCGGAGGCGGCGGCGGCGGCCCCTCCTCCTCTCTGGCTCTGGGAGGCGACGGCAGCTCCTCGGCTCCCTCTGGTGGCGGAGCGACGGGCGGCTCCTCACTCCCTCTGGCTCTGCGGAGGACGGAGGCGGGCGGCCGGCATACCACTCCCTCTGGGGCTCTGGAGGCGCACGGGCAGGATCCTCAATACCTCTGGCTGTCTGGGCGAACGAGGCT